>NW_026126784.1:0-142608 GCF_943737965.1 Phodopus roborovskii | reverse complement strand
ATTGTGTATGCAGATTTTTTAGAAGATATCACATATTTAATGTTGGACGGCTGCCTCAAAAGAGATGGACTGAAATCCAACAATCCCTAAGTCTACTCTGACAAATGGATTATCACCTTCCTGAAGGAAGTCAACAATGGCAAAGTCACCTTTTGATGAATAATTGTGAGTCGTATTATCTTTTATTCCATAGTTTCACTTCTTAGGAGAGAGAGTATTCATAAACGGAAGACTTTGTACTGTTTCTCCACAGACTATGTTCCCTGATGATTAGGTATCTTGAATTTGGTAACCAGTAAAGCTGTAGGCACACTTCCAGAGGTGTGGCTATGACTTGGTTAGGCGAATCAAATGCTGTCATGAAAAGTATAAGGAGATAGTTATCTTGGGAGACTGTCATGACCCATGATAACACTTTCTCGAAGCTGCTCTCTGGTCCTTGGCCCATGTTACCAGGATACAGAATGCAAGCAGGGTTGCCAGGCAACATTTATGAACCAACATTCTGTCACATTCTAGTGCTCCTCCCGCATGCTAAAAGGAGTATACCTACCAATGAAGTAACCTTACACCCTCACCGAGTTTCTCACAAAAACAAAGCAGGGCTCTTTCTTTTGAGTTCTACATATTTACCAGTCTCTCAAGCTACAACATGCCTATAGTGACATAAGCACGAAAAGAAAGCATCATTGTGACATTCAAGTACAATGATGAGTATTTTAAACCAGATTTCTATGCTTCAATATACTAATTTCTAGAATGGAAATAATAGATTTAATTGCCTCTACCATAATCCTTTTCTCTTTATTGAAAATAAAATAAACTCCTCTTCATTCTCTTACCTTTAGAGGAGCTTGATGCGATTGTTTCTCAGAGTTGTTTTGATTTGCATTATTCTGATGATTAAGAATTTTGACCAGTGTCAGATGTTTCATTCAGTCATTTTGGATTCCTCAATTGACTGTTCTCTATTAAGTCCTGTACTCTGCTTTCTAATATGGTTATTTAGAGTGATTTATTGTTGGTGGTGTGTCATGTTTTCAGCCCGACAGAGTTCATTAGATGAGATTCCCTGATCAGGAGATTATTCAGTTATTCCATTTTTAAAATCGGTGGTCACTGTGTCCTTCATCTGTCAGTTCTGTTGCAACCTCTCAGAAACCGATGATGCGAAACAGTACAGTATTTTTAAAATCGTGTAATCATTCGATTGTTAAAAATCTACTATTACGTAATCAGTAATCACCGTATAATGCAGTGTCGCCCATTCTCTAGGCAGTGCTTCTGGTACCGATCTGCTGCTGTGTCAATCCCACAGCAGCCACATGACAGATGACACCATCATTACTTACACAATCAAGTAAGTTAATAATGGGATGGTCCTCCATACTTAACTTTCATAAGATGGAACCCAACTCCAGTGATTGCCAAGGAAGTAGTACTTAGATAATTAAATAATGCCACGTGATTAACTCCCATGTAGGAATGGCCCGACTCCAGTCAAGAAGAACACCTTCATCGATTTAAATAATGAATATATAATGAAAAATGATTGAATGGTATCATGCTGGTGCATACTTAAATCTCACATGGAGTAGTCAGGCTGATCTCTTCCTGGAGTAATGAGGAATGTAGAAAATTAAATTGATAATTAATTAGTGGGCATTTTATATTAATGCTGATGAGATGGCACCAAAGTCCTAAACCTATCGCTGATGTAAAGATCTATTTACATAGCTAAATGGTGAAGTAATGAGATGATATTACATCATCAACTACCAAAATCTGACTCCAAAAGGGACTTATGGTCCATATCATTAACTTTATTTTAAATACGTAATTTAAATGATGAATTATTAATTGATTTCCTAGTTTAACAGTTAAATAACTAAGTGTAGAATTAGATGACGTGACTGTCTGGTACAACGGTCTCCCCTAAGGAGGCTCAAAACTCCAGTGATCACTGAATACATAATGACAGATTTTCATAATTAAATGAATAAACATTAAACAAGTGGATGGTGTTTTATGCGTGAAGCCTAAATAACTGCTCAATACTGAAGAGACATTGAGTTCTTAATCATAGATTTGAACAAATAATGAATGAATAAAGAGATAGTTTCTCATAATTCACCCCTAGAGAGATAACAAAATGATATCAACATAGATTTAAATAAAGGAAGGTAATAGGAAAGAAAGAAAGGAAGGAAGGAAGAAAGAAAGAAAGAATTCACAAGATACAATTTAACACCAACAAGGTGGATCCCAGATTCCACTCTTCCTGGATTAGTAAAAGACAGATTTGAATAATGAAATAATCAGATAGTTAGATCGTCTGTCACACTTGAGTGTGACACAAGGTGGCACCAAACTTCAGGGATCACAGATTATATAATGAAAGAATTTAATAATTACATCTTTAAATATGTAAGCCTTTTACCTTTTTTTGTATCATCAGTTCCTGGGCAGAATTGCCAGATACGAAAATGGATGCTGACATCACGCACTTTTAAAATGCCTTCGCGTAATCGTCAGATAATCATACTGTCTAGCCTGATGAGTTCTGTTGGCCTGACCTCATCTCAAGCTCCTGAATCTCTGTTGTGGTGCGGCAGGATGTGAGGTAATCGGCCCAATCCCGGCGTAGAAGTAGTAGCCACAATTTTGATAACAGCTGAAAAGATGGCTGCAGCAGGGTCATCATCACCAGCATAGCTGAGAGAGAGATTTTCTTCCGTGTTCTGAGTCGTTGTCCTTTTGCCAGGTGTCGGTGATGGTGACGACCTCATAGTGCCACTCCTTCTTCTCATGGTAGATCACAACCGATGTGAAGATGTGGAGGAAGAGCAGGTGGTCAACACCCAGGTCTCCAGGCCGGCCTTGGTGAGGTCGTTTTACTTCTCAGAGGGCACCGTGCAACCTTCTGGACTCAATCATCCAGCATCCCTCGTGCTCTGGGAGATGCATAGATCATTCAGAAAATGCTCTGCCCATGTCTACAACTTTCCTAACCTTGTCCCTGACAGGTATTTGCACCCTAACCATAATCGGTGATGGAACTGTCTGTCGTTTACATAATTTAACGAATTAAATAAGTCAGTAATAGCTAACTGTCACAATAAATAGGGGATGTAGCATTTTACTGGCAGGGAAGCATGGCCAGACGCCACTCATGAAGGATGTCATCATTATCAATTGAGTCAATGAATCAAAAAATGTGATGATATTGCACATTATCTCCACAAGAGGGAGCTTTACAGGCCTCTTCATGGAATGGAGGATTATGGTTTACATAACTATACATATCTTTACATTATCTTGGGGATTAACACAGATTGTCAATTTCAACACATTAACTATGTAATTAGATGATCTGTGGCACCAGATTCCAGGCGTCATGGACGGTATAATCATTGCTTTATATAATTAAATTATCAAATAATGAGTTCATGTAACATGTTTCCACTTCCCTAAGGTGGCTCCAAACCAGGCACATGAACGATGCTGTCGTGATTAATTTAAATATTTTAACTACATAATTGATATTAAGATGGTCTATAATAATTGCCTCCCACATCGTGTCACCACAATCCACTGATCATGGTTATCTAATGTCCTATTTTAATAATCAAATAACAACATAATCAAAGGATGAAATGGTCTTCCATACTCCACACAATTGACTCACAGTTGACTCCCTCATGATTGTGGGAAACTCCCAGGTTCATCCCTTATTTAATCACAGAGCAGAGTAGTAACATGTTTAAATGCTGAACTGTCATTGAGCATGCAGGGTTTTGAGAATATATCACATATTTAATGTTGGGCGGCTGCCTCAAAAGAGATGGACTTAAATCCAATAATCACAAAGTCTACTCTAACAAATGGATTATCACCTTCCTGAAGGAAGTCAACAATGGCAAACTCACCTTTTGATGAATAATTGTGAGTCTTATTATCTTTTGTTCCATAGTTTCACTTCTTAGGAGAGAGAGTATTCATAAACAGAAGACTTTGAACTGTTTTTCCACAGACTACGTTCTATGATGGTTAGGTAATCTTGAATTTGGTAACCACTAAAAGCTGTAGGCACACCTCCAGAGGTGTGGCTATGACTTGTTTAGGCGTGTCAAATGTTGTCATTAAAAGTTTTAGGAGATAGTTACCTTGGGAGACTGTAATGTCCCATGATAACACTTTCGCGAAGTTGCTCTCTTGTCCTTGGCCCATGATACCAGGATACAGAATGCAACAGGGTTGCCAGGCAACATTTATGAACCAACATTCTGTCACATTCTAGTGCCCCTCCCACATGCTTAAAGGAGTATACCCACCGATGAGCTAACCTTACAGCCTCACTGAGTTTCTCACCAAAAACAAAGCATGGCTCTTTCTTTTGAGTTCTACATATTTACCAGTCTCTCAAGCTACAACTTGCCTATAGTGACATAAGCATGAAAACGAAAGAATCATTGTGTCATTCAAGTATAATGATGAGTATTTTAAACCTGTTTTCTATGCTTCAGATTTCTAATTTCTAGAACGGAAACAATACAATTAATCGCCTGTACCATAATCCTTTTCCCTTTATTGAAAGTGAAGTTAACTCCTCTGCATCCTCTTACCTTTAGAGGAGCTTGATCCCATGGTTTCCCAGAGTGGTTTAGATTTGCATTAGGCTGATGATTAAGGATTTTGAGCACTGTCTTATGTTTCTTTCAGTCATTTTGGATTCCTCAATTGACTGTTCTCTATTAAGTCCTGTACCCCGCTTTCTGAGATGGTTATTTAGAGTTATTTATTGTTGGTGGTGTGTCATGTTATCAGGCTGACAGGGTTCATGAGATGAGATTCCCTGATCACAAGATTATACAGTTATTCCGTTTTTAAAATCGGTGGTCACTGTGTTCTTCTTGGGTCAGTTCCGTTGCAACCTCTCAGAAACTGATGATGCGGAACAGTACAGTTTTTTAAAATCGTGTAATCATTCGATTGTTAAAAATGTACTAATAAGTAATCAGTAATCACTGTATGAGGCAGTGTCCCCCATTCTCTGGGCACTGCTTCTGGTACCGATATCCTGCTGTGTCAATGCCACAGCAGCCAAATGACGGATGACACCATCATTACTTACGCAATCAAGTAAGTTAATAATGGGATAGTCCTCCATACTCAACATTCATAAGATGGAAACAAACTCCAGTGATTGTCAAGGAAGGAGTAATCAGATGATTAAATACTGCCACGTGATTAACTCCCATGGAAGAATGGCCCTACTCCAGTCAAGAAGAACAACATCTTCATTGATTCAAATAATGAATATATAATGAAAAATGATTGAGTAATGTCATGGTGGTGCATACTTAAATCCCACATGGAATAGTCAGACTGGTCTCTTCGTGGAATAATGATTTATTTATAAAATTAAATTGGTAATTAATTAGCTGGCGTTATATACTCACACTGAGGAGATGGCACCAAAGTCCTAAATCTATCGCTGATATAATGACCTATTTACAGAGCTAAATGATGAAGTAATGAGATGATGTTACATCGTCTACTTACAAAATCTGACTCCAAAAGGGACTTAGGGGCCATAACATTACCTGTATTTCAAACACGTTAATAAAGTGATGAATTATTATTTAATTTCCTAGTTTAACCGGTAAATAAGTAAGTGTACTATTAGATGATGCGATGTTCTGGCACGATGGACTCCCCTAAGGAGGCTAAAAATTTTAGTGGTCACTGAATTCATAATGAGAGATTTTCATAATTCAATGAATAAATATTAAAATAGTGGATGGTGTTATATGCACGAAACCTAAAGATTGATCAATACTGAAGAGTCATTGAGTTCTTAATCATAGATTTGAACAATAAAATGAATGAATGAAGAGATAATTTCTCATAATTCACCCCTAGAGAGATAACAAAATGATATCAACATTGATTTAAATAAATGAATAATGAAATCACAAGAGACATTTTAACACCAACAAGGGGGCTCCAGACTCCACTCTTCCTGGAGTAGAAAAAGACAGATTTAAATAATGAAAGCATAAGATTGTTAGATCGTGTGTCACACTTGAGTCACACAAAGTGGCACCACACTTCAGGGTTCACAGATTATATAATGAAGCAATTTAATAATTACATCTTTACATATCTAAGTCGTTGAAATTTTTCGTATCATCAATTCTTGGGCAGATTTGCCAGATATGAAAACGGATGCTGTCATCACAGATTTTTTAATATTCCATCAGTTAATCGTCAGATAATCATACTTTCTTACCTGACATCCTCACCGGTGCCTGAATCTCTGTTGTGTTGCGGCAGGACCTGAGGTAATTGGCCGATTCCTGGCATACCAGTAGTAGCCAAAATGTTGATATCAGCGGAAAAGGTGGCTGCAGAAGGGGCATCAACAGCATAGCTGAGAGAGAGATGTTCTTCCGTGTTCTGAGTCGTCATCCTTTTGCCAGGTCTCGGTGATGGTGCCGACCTACTAGTGCCGCTACATCTTCTAGACGTAGACCACAACCGATGTGAAGATGTGGAGGAAGAGCAAGTAGTCAACACCCAGACCACCATGCAGACCTTGGAAAAGTTCTTGTACTTCTCGGAGGGCACCATGCAATCTTCTGGACTCTATTCTCCAGCATTCCTAGTGGTCTGGAAGACGCATAGACATTCAGAAAATGCTCTGCCGATGTCTACAAGTTTCCTAGTTTGTCAGTGACAGATATCTGCAACCTAATAATAATCGGTGTTGGCATTGTCTGTCGTTTAAGTAATTTAAAGAATTAAATAAGTCAGTGATAGCTAACTGTCCCAATAAAGAGGTGATGTAGCATTTAATTGGCTGGGAAGTATGGCCAGACTCCAGGCATGAAGAATGTCATCATCATCCATTGAAACCAGGAATAATAAAGTGTGATGATATTGCACATTAACGCCACAAGAGGGAGCTTGACGGGTCTCTTCATGGAATGGACAATTTTTGGTTTACATAATTACACACAGATTTACATTATCTTGGGGATTAACACAGAATGTCAATTTAAATACATTGATTATGTCATCAGATGATCTGTGGCACCAGATTCCAGGTGTCATGGAATATAATTTGTATAATTAAATAATCAAATAATGAGTTCATGTAACATCATCCACTTCCCTAAGGTGGCTCCAAACCAGGCTCATGAACGATGCTGTCGTGATTAATTTAAATATTTTAACTATATAATTGATATTAAGATGGTCTATGATACTTGCCTCCCACATCGCGTCACCACAATCCACTGATCATGGATTATCTAATGTCCTATTTTAATAATCAAATAACAACATAATCAGAGGACGAAATGGTCTGCCATTCTCCACACAATTTTATCTCAGTTGCCTCCCACATGATTGTGGGAAACTCCCAGGTTCATCCCTTATTTAATCGCACAGCACAGTAGTAACATGTTTAAATGCTGAACTGTCATTGTGTATGCAGGGTTTTTAGAAGATATCACATATTTAATGTTGGACGGCTGCCTCAAAAGAGATGGACTGAAATCTAATAATCGCTAAGTCTACTCTAACAAACGGATTATCACCTTCCTGAAGGAAGTCAACAATGTCAAACTCAACTTTTTGATGAATAATCGTAGTCTTATTATCTTTTGCTCCATAGTTTTACTTCTGAGCAGAGAGAGTATTCATAAACAGAAGACTCTGAACTGTTTCTCCACAGACTATGTTCTCTGATGATTAGGTAATCTTGAATTTGGTAACCAGGAAAAGCTGTAGGCACACTTCCAGAGGTGTGGCTCTGACTTGGTTAGGCGAATCAAATGCTGTCATGAAAAGTTTTAGGAGATAGTTATCTTGGCAGACTGTAATGTCCCATGATAACACTTTCTCGAAGCTGCTCTCTCGTCCTTGGCCCACGATACCAGGATACAGAATGCAAGGAGGGTTGCCAGGCAACATTTATGAACCAACATTCTGTCACATTCTAGTGCCCCTCCCACAGGCTAAAAGGAGTATACCCACCGGTGAACTAACCCTACAGCCTCACTGAGTTTCTCACAAAAACAAAGCAGGGCTCTTTCTTTTGAGTTCTACATATTTACCCGTCTCTCAAGCTACAACATGCCTATAGTGACATAAGCATGAAAACGAAAGAATCATTGTGCCATTCAAGTACAATGATGAGTATTTTACTCTTGTTTTCAATTCTTCAATTTGCTAATTTCTAGAATGGAAACAATACAGTTAATCGCCTCTAACATAATCCTTTTCTCTTTATTGAAAATAAAATAAACTCCTCTTCATCCTCTAACCATTAGAGGAGCTTGATCCCATGGTTTCTCAGAGTTGTTTAGAATTGCATTAGGCTGATGATTAAGGATTTTGAGCAGTGTCTTATGTTTCTTTCAGTCATTTTGGATTCCTCAATTGACTGTTCTCTATTAAGTCCTGTACCCCTCTTTCTAAGACGGTTATTTAGAGTTATTTATTGTTGGTGGTGTGTCATGTTATCAGGCTGACAGAGTTCATTACATGAGATTCCCTGATCAGGAGATTATACAGTTATTCCGTTTTTAAAATCGGTGGTCACTGTGTCCTTCATGGGTCAGTTCCGTTGCAACCTCGCAGTAACTGATGATGCGAAACAGTACAGTTTTTTTTTTTTTAATCGTGTAATCATTCGATTGTTAAAAATGTACTACTACGTAATCAGTAATCACTGTATGAGGCAGTGTCCCCCATTCTCTGGGCACTGCTTCTGGTACCGATCTGCTGCTGTGTCAATCCCACAGCAGCCACATGACGGATGACACCATCATTACTTACGCAATCAAGTAAGTTAATAATGGGATGGTCCTCCATACTTAACTTTCATAAGATGGAACCAAACTCCAGTGATTGTCAAGGAAGGAGTACTTAGATGATTAAATACTGCCACGTGATTTACTCCCATGGAGGATGGGCCCTAGTCCAGTCAAGAAGTACAACATCTTCATCGACTCAAATAATGAATATATAATGAAAAATGATTGAGTAATGTCATGGTGGTGCATACTTAAATCCCACATGGAGTAGTCAGACTGGTCTCTTCCTGGAATAATGATTTATTTATAAAATTAAATTGATAACTAATTAGCTGGCGTTTTATATTAACACTGACGAGATGGCACCAAAGTCCTAAAACTATCGCTGATGTAATGACCTACTTACAGAGCTAAATGATGAAGTAATGAGATGATGTTCCATCGTCTACTCACAAAATCTGACTCCAAAAGGGACTTAGGGTCCATAACATTACCTGTATTTCAAATACGTAATTAAGTGATGAATTATTATTTAATTTCCTAGTTTAACCGGTAAATAAATAAGTGTACTATTAGATGATGCGATGTTCTGGCACGATGGACTCCCCTAAGGAGGCTAAAAACTTTAGTGGTCACTGAATACATAATGACAGATTTTCATAATTCAATGAATAAATATTAAACTAGTGCATGGTGTTATATGCACGAAACCTAAAGATTGATCAATACTGAAGAGTCATTGAGTTCTTAATCATAGATTTGAACAATAAAATGAATGAATGAAAAGATAAGTTCTCATAATTCACCCCTAGAGAGATAACAAAACGATATCAATATTGATTTAAATAAATAAATATTGAAATCACAAGAGACATTTTAACACCAACAAGGGGGCTCCAGACTCCACTCTTCCTGGAGGAGAAAAAGACAGATTTAAATAATGAAAGCATAAGATTGTTAGATCGTCTGTCACACTTGAGTCACACCAGGTGGCACCACACTTCAGGGTTCACAGATTATATAATGAAACAATTTAATAATTACATCTTTACATATCTAAGTCGTTGAAATTTTTCGTATCATCAATTCTTGGGCAGATTTGCCAGATATGAAAACGGATGCTGTCATCACAGATTTTTTAATATTCCATCAGTTAATCATCAGATAATCATACTTTCTTGCCTGGTGAATTCTGTTGGCCTGACATCCTCACCGGTGCCTGAATCTCTGTTGTGTTGCGGCAGGACCTGAGTTAATTGGCCCGTTCCTGGCATACCAGTAGTAGCCAAAATGTTGATATCAGCTGAAAAGGTGGCTGCAGAAGGGGCATCAACAGCATAGCTGAGAGAGAGATGTTCTTCCGTGTTCTGAGTCGTCATCCTTTTGCCAGGTCTCGGTGATGGTGCCGACCTCCTAGTGCCGCTACATCTTCTAGACGTAGACCACAACCGATGTGAAGATGTGGAGGAAGAGCAAGTAGTCAACACCCAGACCACCATGCAGACCTTGGAAAAGTTCTTGTACTTCTCGGAGGGCACCATGCAATCTTCTGGACTCTATTCTCCAGCATTCCTAGTGGTCTGGAAGACGCATAGACATTCAGAAAATGCTCTGCCCATGTCTACAAGTTTCCTAATTTGTCGCTGACAGATATCTGCAACCTAATAATAATCGGTGTTGGCATTGTCTGTCGTTTAAGTAATTTAAAGAACTAAATAAGTCAGTGATAGCTAACGGTCCCAATAAAGAGGTGATGTAGCATTTAATTGGCTGGGAAGTATGGCCAGACTCCAGGCATGAAGAATGTCATCATCATCCATTGAAACCATGAATCATAAACTGTGATGATATTCCACATTAACGCCACAAGAGGGAGCTTGACGGGTCTCTTCATGGAATGGACAATTTTTGGTTTACATAATTACACACAGATTTACATTATCTTGGGGATTAACACAGAATGTCAATTTAAATACATTGATTATGTCATCAGATGATCTGTGGCACCAGATTCCAGGTGTCATGGACTATATAATCATTGTTTTGTATAATTAAATAATCAAATAATGAGTTCATGTAACATCATCCACTTCCCTAAGGTGGCTCCAAACCAGGCTCATGAACGATGCTGTCGTGATTAATTTAAATATTTTAACTATATAATTGATATTAAGATGGTCTATGATAATTGCCTCCCACATCGCGTAACCACAATCCACTGATCATGGATTATCTAATGTCCTATTTTAATAATCAAATAACAACATAATCAGAGGACGAAATGGTCTGCCATTCTCCACACAATTTTATCTCAGTTGCCTCCCACATGATTGTGGGAAACTCCCAGGTTCATCCCTTATTTAATCGCACAGCACAGTAGTAACATGTTTAAATGCTGAACTGTCATTGTGTATGCAGGGTTTTTAGAAGATATCACATATTTAATGTTGGACGGCTGCCTCAAAAGAGATGGACTGAAATCTAATAATCGCTAAGTCTACTCTAACAAACGGATTATCACCTTCCTGAAGGAAGTCAACAATGTCAAACTCACCTTTTTGATGAATAATCGTAGTCTTATTATCTTTTGCTCCATAGTTTTACTTCTGAGCAGAGAGAGTATTCATAAACAGAAGACTCTGAACTGTTTCTCCACAGACTATGTTCTCTGATGATTAGGTAATCTTGAATTTGGTAACCAGGAAAAGCTGTAGGCACACTTCCAGAGGTGTGGCTCTGACTTGGTTAGGCGAATCAAATGCTGTCATGAAAAGTTTTAGGAGATAGTTATCTTGGCAGACTGTAATGTCCCATGATAACACTTTCTCGAAGCTGCTCTCTCGTCCTTGGCCCATGATACCAGGATACAGAATGCAAGGAGGGTTGCCAGGCAACATTTATGAACCAACATTCTGTCACATTCTAGTGCCCCTCCCACAGGCTAAAAGGAGTATACCCACCGGTGAACTAACCCTACAGCCTCACTGAGTTTCTCACAAAAACAAAGCAGGGCTCTTTCTTTTGAGTTCTACATATTTACCCGTCTCTCAAGCTACAACATGCCTATAGTGACATAAGCATGAAAACGAAAGAATCATTGTGCCATTCAAGTACAATGATGAGTATTTTACTCTTGTTTTCAATTCTTCAATTTGCTAATTTCTAGAATGGAAACAATACAGTTAATCGCCTCTACCATAATCCTTTTCTCTTTATTGAAAATAAAATAAACTCCTCTTCATCCTCTTACCATTAGAGGAGCTTGATCCCATGGTTTCTCAGAGTTGTTTAGAATTGCATTAGGCTGATGATTAAGGATTTTGAGCAGTGTCTTATGTTTCTTTCAGTCATTTTGGATTCCTCAATTGACTGTTCTCTATTAAGTCCTGTACCCCTCTTTCTAAGACGGTTATTTAGAGTTATTTATTGTTGGTGGTGTGTCATGTTATCAGGCCGACAGAGTTCATTACATGAGATTCCCTGATCAGGAGATTATACAGTTATTCCGTTTTTAAAATCGGTGGTCACTGTGTCCTTCATGGGTCAGTTCCGTTGCAACCTCGCAGTAACTGATGATGCGAAACAGTACAGTTTTTTTTTTTTTAATCGTGTAATCATTCGATTGTTAAAAATGTACTACTACGTAATCAGTAATCACTGTATGAGGCAGTGTCCCCCATTCTCTGGGCACTGCTTCTGGTACCGATCTGCTGCTGTGTCAATCCCACAGCAGCCACATGACGGATGACACCATCATTACTTACGCAATCAAGTAAGTTAATAATGGGATGGTCCTCCATACTTAACTTTCATAAGATGGAACCAAACTCCAGTGATTGTCAAGGAAGGAGTACTTAGATGATTAAATACTGCCACGTGATTTACTCCCATGGAGGATGGGCCCTAGTCCAGTCAAGAAGTACAACATCTTCATCGACTCAAATAATGAATATATAATGAAAAATGATTGAGTAATGTCATGGTGGTGCATACTTAAATCCCACATGGAGTAGTCAGACTGGTCTCTTCCTGGAATAATGATTTATTTATAAAATTAAATTGATAACTAATTAGCTGGCGTTTTATATTAACACTGACGAGATGGCACCAAAGTCCTAAAACTATCGCTGATGTAATGACCTACTTACAGAGCTAAATGATGAAGTAATGAGATGATGTTCCATCGTCTACTCACAAAATCTGACTCCAAAAGGGACTTAGGGTCCATAACATTACCTGTATTTCAAATACGTAATTAAGTGATGAATTATTATTTAATTTCCTAGTTTAACCGGTAAATAAATAAGTGTACTATTAGATGATGCGATGTTCTGGCACGATGGACTCCCCTAAGGAGGCTAAAAACTTTAGTGGTCACTGAATACATAATGACAGATTTTCATAATTCAATGAATAAATATTAAACTAGTGCATGGTGTTATATGCACGAAACCTAAAGATTGATCAATACTGAAGAGTCATTGAGTTCTTAATCATAGATTTGAACAATAAAATGAATGAATGAAAAGATAAGTTCTCATAATTCACCCCTAGAGAGATAACAAAACGATATCAATATTGATTTAAATAAATAAATATTGAAATCACAAGAGACATTTTAACACCAACAAGGGGGCTCCAGACTCCACTCTTCCTGGAGGAGAAAAAGACAGATTTAAATAATGAAAGCATAAGATTGTTAGATCGTCTGTCACACTTGAGTCACACCAGGTGGCACCACACTTCAGGGTTCACAGATTATATAATGAAACAATTTAATAATTACATCTTTACATATCTAAGTCGTTGAAATTTTTCGTATCATCAATTCTTGGGCAGATTTGCCAGATATGAAAACGGATGCTGTCATCACAGATTTTTTAATATTCCATCAGTTAATCATCAGATAATCATACTTTCTTGCCTGGTGAATTCTGTTGGCCTGACATCCTCACCGGTGCCTGAATCTCTGTTGTGTTGCGGCAGGACCTGAGTTAATTGGCCCGTTCCTGGCATACCAGTAGTAGCCAAAATGTTGATATCAGCTGAAAAGGTGGCTGCAGAAGGGGCATCAACAGCATAGCTGAGAGAGAGATGTTCTTCCGTGTTCTGAGTCGTCATCCTTTTGCCAGGTCTCGGTGATGGTGCCGACCTCCTAGTGCCGCTACATCTTCTAGACGTAGACCACAACCGATGTGAAGATGTGGAGGAAGAGCAAGTAGTCAACACCCAGACCACCATGCAGACCTTGGAAAAGTTCTTGTACTTCTCGGAGGGCACCATGCAATCTTCTGGACTCTATTCTCCAGCATTCCTAGTGGTCTGGAAGACGCATAGACATTCAGAAAATGCTCTGCCCATGTCTACAAGTTTCCTAATTTGTCGCTGACAGATATCTGCAACCTAATAATAATCGGTGTTGGCATTGTCTGTCGTTTAAGTAATTTAAAGAACTAAATAAGTCAGTGATAGCTAACGGTCCCAATAAAGAGGTGATGTAGCATTTAATTGGCTGGGAAGTATGGCCAGACTCAAGTCATGAAGAATGTCATCATCATCCATTGAAACCATGAATCATAAACTGTGATGATATTCCACATTAACGCCACAAGAGGGAGCTTGACGGGTCTCTTCATGGAATGGACAATTTTTGGTTTACATAATTACACACAGATTTACATTATCTTGGGGATTAACACAGAATGTCAATTTAAATACATTGATTATGTCATCAGATGATCTGTGGCACCAGATTCCAGGTGTCATGGACTATATAATCATTGTTTTGTATAATTAAATAATCAAATAATGAGTTCATGTAACATCATCCACTTCCCTAAGGTGGCTCCAAACCAGGCTCATGAACGATGCTGTCGTGATTAATTTAAATATTTTAACTATATAATTGATATTAAGATGGTCTATGATAATTGCCTCCCACATCGCGTAACCACAATCCACTGATCATGGATTATCTAATGTCCTATTTTAATAATCAAATAACAACATAATCAGAGGACGAAATGGTCTGCCATTCTCCACACAATTTTATCTCAGTTGCCTCCCACATGATTGTGGGAAACTCCCAGGTTCATCCCTTATTTAATCGCACAGCACAGTAGTAACATGTTTAAATGCTGAACTGTCATTGTGTATGCAGGGTTTTTAGAAGATATCACATATTTAATGTTGGACGGCTGCCTCAAAAGAGATGGACTGAAATCTAATAATCGCTAAGTCTACTCTAACAAACGGATTATCACCTTCCTGAAGGAAGTCAACAATGTCAAACTCACCTTTTTGATGAATAATCGTAGTCTTATTATCTTTTGCTCCATAGTTTTACTTCTGAGCAGAGAGAGTATTCATAAACAGAAGACTCTGAACTGTTTCTCCACAGACTATGTTCTCTGATGATTAGGTAATCTTGAATTTGGTAACCAGGAAAAGCTGTAGGCACACTTCCAGAGGTGTGGCTCTGACTTGGTTAGGCGAATCAAATGCTGTCATGAAAAGTTTTAGGAGATAGTTATCTTGGCAGACTGTAATGTCCCATGATAACACTTTCTCGAAGCTGCTCTCTCGTCCTTGGCCCATGATACCAGGATACAGAATGCAAGGAGGGTTGCCAGGCAACATTTATGAACCAACATTCTGTCACATTCTAGTGCCCCTCCCACAGGCTAAAAGGAGTATACCCACCGGTGAACTAACCCTACAGCCTCACTGAGTTTCTCACAAAAACAAAGCAGGGCTCTTTCTTTTGAGTTCTACATATTTACCCGTCTCTCAAGCTACAACATGCCTATAGTGACATAAGCATGAAAACGAAAGAATCATTGTGCCATTCAAGTACAATGATGAGTATTTTACTCTTGTTTTCAATTCTTCAATTTGCTAATTTCTAGAATGGAAACAATACAGTTAATCGCCTCTACCATAATCCTTTTCTCTTTATTGAAAATAAAATAAACTCCTCTTCATCCTCTTACCATTAGAGGAGCTTGATCCCATGGTTTCTCAGAGTTGTTTAGAATTGCATTAGGCTGATGATTAAGGATTTTGAGCAGTGTCTTATGTTTCTTTCAGTCATTTTGGATTCCTCAATTGACTGTTCTCTATTAAGTCCTGTACCCCTCTTTCTAAGACGGTTATTTAGAGTTATTTATTGTTGGTGGTGTGTCATGTTATCAGGCCGACAGAGTTCATTACATGAGATTCCCTGATCAGGAGATTATACAGTTATTCCGTTTTTAAAATCGGTGGTCACTGTGTCCTTCATGGGTCAGTTCCGTTGCAACCTCGCAGTAACTGATGATGCGAAACAGTACAGTTTTTTTTTTTTTTAATCGTGTAATCATTCGATTGTTAAAAATGTACTACTACGTAATCAGTAATCACTGTATGAGGCAGTGTCCCCCATTCTCTGGGCACTGCTTCTGGTACCGATCTGCTGCTGTGTCAATCCCACAGCAGCCACATGACGGATGACACCATCATTACTTACGCAATCAAGTAAGTTAATAATGGGATGGTCCTCCATACTTAACTTTCATAAGATGGAACCAAACTCCAGTGATTGTCAAGGAAGGAGTACTTAGATGATTAAATACTGCCACGTGATTTACTCCCATGGAGGATGGGCCCTAGTCCAGTCAAGAAGTACAACATCTTCATCGACTCAAATAATGAATATATAATGAAAAATGATTGAGTAATGTCATGGTGGTGCATACTTAAATCCCACATGGAGTAGTCAGACTGGTCTCTTCCTGGAATAATGATTTATTTATAAAATTAAATTGATAACTAATTAGCTGGCGTTTTATATTAACACTGACGAGATGGCACCAAAGTCCTAAAACTATCGCTGATGTAATGACCTACTTACAGAGCTAAATGATGAAGTAATGAGATGATGTTCCATCGTCTACTCACAAAATCTGACTCCAAAAGCGACTTAGGGTCCATAACATTACCTGTATTTCAAATACGTAATTAAGTGATGAATTATTATTTAATTTCCTAGTTTAACCGGTAAATAAATAAGTGTACTATTAGATGATGCGATGTTCTGGCACGATGGACTCCCCTAAGGAGGCTAAAAACTTTAGTGGTCACTGAATACATAATGACAGATTTTCATAATTCAATGAATAAATATTAAACTAGTGCATGGTGTTATATGCACGAAACCTAAAGATTGATCAATACTGAAGAGTCATTGAGTTCTTAATCATAGATTTGAACAATAAAATGAATGAATGAAAAGATAAGTTCTCATAATTCACCCCTAGAGAGATAACAAAACGATATCAATATTGATTTAAATAAATAAATATTGAAATCACAAGAGACATTTTAACACCAACAAGGGGGCTCCAGACTCCACTCTTCCTGGAGGAGAAAAAGACAGATTTAAATAATGAAAGCATAAGATTGTTAGATCGTCTGTCACACTTGAGTCACACCAGGTGGCACCACACTTCAGGGTTCACAGATTATATAATGAAACAATTTAATAATTACATCTTTACATATCTAAGTCGTTGAAATTTTTCGTATCATCAATTCTTGGGCAGATTTGCCAGATATGAAAACGGATGCTGTCATCACAGATTTTTTAATATTCCATCAGTTAATCATCAGATAATCATACTTTCTTGCCTGGTGAATTCTGTTGGCCTGACATCCTCACCGGTGCCTGAATCTCTGTTGTGTTGCGGCAGGACCTGAGTTAATTGGCCCGCTCCTGGCATACCAGTAGTAGCCAAAATGTTGATATCAGCTGAAAAGGTGGCTGCAGAAGGGGCATCAACAGCATAGCTGAGAGAGAGATGTTCTTCCGTGTTCTGAGTCGTCATCCTTTTGCCAGGTCTCGGTGATGGTGCCGACCTACTAGTGCCGCTACATCTTCTAGACGTAGACCACAACCGATGTGAAGATGTGGAGGAAGAGCAAGTAGTCAACACCCAGACCACCATGCAGACCTTGGAAAAGTTCTTGTACTTCTCGGAGGGCACCATGCAATCTTCTGGACTCTATTCTCCAGCATTCCTAGTGGTCTGGAAGACGCATAGACATTCAGAAAATGCTCTGCCCATGTCTACAAGTTTCCTAATTTGTCGCTGACAGATATCTGCAACCTAATAATAATCGGTGTTGGCATTGTCTGTCGTTTAAGTAATTTAAAGAACTAAATAAGTCAGTGATAGCTAACGGTCCCAATAAAGAGGTGATGTAGCATTTAATTGGCTGGGAAGTATGGCCAGACTCAAGTCATGAAGAATGTCATCATCATCCATTGAAACCATGAATCATAAACTGTGATGATATTCCACATTAACGCCACAAGAGGGAGCTTGACGGGTCTCTTCATGGAATGGACAATTTTTGGTTTACATAATTACACACAGATTTACATTATCTTGGGGATTAACACAGAATGTCAATTTAAATACATTGATTATGTCATCAGATGATCTGTGGCACCAGATTCCAGGTGTCATGGACTATATAATCATTGTTTTGTATAATTAAATAATCAAATAATGAGTTCATGTAACATCATCCACTTCCCTAAGGTGGCTCCAAACCAGGCTCATGAACGATGCTGTCGTGATTAATTTAAATATTTTAACTATATAATTGATATTAAGATGGTCTATGATAATTGCCTCCCACATCGCGTAACCACAATCCACTGATCATGGATTATCTAATGTCCTATTTTAATAATCAAATAACAACATAATCAGAGGACGAAATGGTCTGCCATTCTCCACACAATTTTATCTCAGTTGCCTCCCACATGATTGTGGGAAACTCCCAGGTTCATCCCTTATTTAATCGCACAGCACAGTAGTAACATGTTTAAATGCTGAACTGTCATTGTGTATGCAGGGTTTTTAGAAGATATCACATATTTAATGTTGGACGGCTGCCTCAAAAGAGATGGACTGAAATCTAATAATCGCTAAGTCTACTCTAACAAACGGATTATCACCTTCCTGAAGGAAGTCAACAATGTCAAACTCACCTTTTTGATGAATAATCGTAGTCTTATTATCTTTTGCTCCATAGTTTTACTTCTGAGCAGAGAGAGTATTCATAAACAGAAGACTCTGAACTGTTTCTCCACAGACTATGTTCTCTGATGATTAGGTAATCTTGAATTTGGTAACCAGGAAAAGCTGTAGGCACACTTCCAGAGGTGTGGCTCTGACTTGGTTAGGCGAATCAAATGCTGTCATGAAAAGTTTTAGGAGATAGTTATCTTGGCAGACTGTAATGTCCCATGATAACACTTTCTCGAAGCTGCTCTCTCGTCCTTGGCCCATGATACCAGGATACAGAATGCAAGGAGGGTTGCCAGGCAACATTTATGAACCAACATTCTGTCACATTCTAGTGCCCCTCCCACAGGCTAAAAGGAGTATACCCACCGGTGAACTAACCCTACAGCCTCACTGAGTTTCTCACAAAAACAAAGCAGGGCTCTTTCTTTTGAGTTCTACATATTTACCCGTCTCTCAAGCTACAACATGCCTATAGTGACATAAGCATGAAAACGAAAGAATCATTGTGCCATTCAAGTACAATGATGAGTATTTTACTCTTGTTTTCAATTCTTCAATTTGCTAATTTCTAGAATGGAAACAATACAGTTAATCGCCTCTACCATAATCCTTTTCTCTTTATTGAAAATAAAATAAACTCCTCTTCATCCTCTTACCATTAGAGGAGCTTGATCCCATGGTTTCTCAGAGTTGTTTAGAATTGCATTAGGCTGATGATTAAGGATTTTGAGCAGTGTCTTATGTTTCTTTCAGTCATTTTGGATTCCTCAATTGACTGTTCTCTATTAAGTCCTGTACCCCTCTTTCTAAGACGGTTATTTAGAGTTATTTATTGTTGGTGGTGTGTCATGTTATCAGGCCGACAGAGTTCATTACATGAGATTCCCTGATCAGGAGATTATACAGTTATTCCGTTTTTAAAATCGGTGGTCACTGTGTCCTTCATGGGTCAGTTCCGTTGCAACCTCGCAGTAACTGATGATGCGAAACAGTACAGTTTTTTTTTTTTTTAATCGTGTAATCATTCGATTGTTAAAAATGTACTACTACGTAATCAGTAATCACTGTATGAGGCAGTGTCCCCCATTCTCTGGGCACTGCTTCTGGTACCGATCTGCTGCTGTGTCAATCCCACAGCAGCCACATGACGGATGACACCATCATTACTTACGCAATCAAGTAAGTTAATAATGGGATGGTCCTCCATACTTAACTTTCATAAGATGGAACCAAACTCCAGTGATTGTCAAGGAAGGAGTACTTAGATGATTAAATACTGCCACGTGATTTACTCCCATGGAGGATGGGCCCTAGTCCAGTCAAGAAGTACAACATCTTCATCGACTCAAATAATGAATATATAATGAAAAATGATTGAGTAATGTCATGGTGGTGCATACTTAAATCCCACATGGAGTAGTCAGACTGGTCTCTTCCTGGAATAATGATTTATTTATAAAATTAAATTGATAACTAATTAGCTGGCGTTTTATATTAACACTGACGAGATGGCACCAAAGTCCTAAAACTATCGCTGATGTAATGACCTACTTACAGAGCTAAATGATGAAGTAATGAGATGATGTTCCATCGTCTACTCACAAAATCTGACTCCAAAAGCGACTTAGGGTCCATAAAATTACCTGTATTTCAAATACGTAATTAAGTGATGAATTATTATTTAATTTCCTAGTTTAACCGGTAAATAAATAAGTGTACTATTAGATGATGCGATGTTCTGGCACGATGGACTCCCCTAAGGAGGCTAAAAACTTTAGTGGTCACTGAATACATAATGACAGATTTTCATAATTCAATGAATAAATATTAAACTAGTGCATGGTGTTATATGCACGAAACCTAAAGATTGATCAATACTGAAGAGTCATTGAGTTCTTAATCATAGATTTGAACAATAAAATGAATGAATGAAAAGATAAGTTCTCATAATTCACCCCTAGAGAGATAACAAAACGATATCAATATTGATTTAAATAAATAAATATTGAAATCACAAGAGACATTTTAACACCAACAAGGGGGCTCCAGACTCCACTCTTCCTGGAGGAGAAAAAGACAGATTTAAATAATGAAAGCATAAGATTGTTAGATCGTCTGTCACACTTGAGTCACACCAGGTGGCACCACACTTCAGGGTTCACAGATTATATAATGAAACAATTTAATAATTACATCTTTACATATCTAAGTCGTTGAAATTTTTCGTATCATCAATTCTTGGGCAGATTTGCCAGATATGAAAACGGATGCTGTCATCACAGATTTTTTAATATTCCATCAGTTAATCATCAGATAATCATACTTTCTTGCCTGGTGAATTCTGTTGGCCTGACATCCTCACCGGTGCCTGAATCTCTGTTGTGTTGCGGCAGGACCTGAGTTAATTGGCCCGTTCCTGGCATACCAGTAGTAGCCAAAATGTTGATATCAGCTGAAAAGGTGGCTGCAGAAGGGGCATCAACAGCATAGCTGAGAGAGAGATGTTCTTCCGTGTTCTGAGTCGTCATCCTTTTGCCAGGTCTCGGTGATGGTGCCGACCTCCTAGTGCCGCTACATCTTCTAGACGTAGACCACAACCGATGTGAAGATGTGGAGGAAGAGCAAGTAGTCAACACCCAGACCACCATGCAGACCTTGGAAAAGTTCTTGTACTTCTCGGAGGGCACCATGCAATCTTCTGGACTCTATTCTCCAGCATTCCTAGTGGTCTGGAAGACGCATAGACATTCAGAAAATGCTCTGCCCATGTCTACAAGTTTCCTAATTTGTCGCTGACAGATATCTGCAACCTAATAATAATCGGTGTTGGCATTGTCTGTCGTTTAAGTAATTTAAAGAACTAAATAAGTCAGTGATAGCTAACGGTCCCAATAAAGAGGTGATGTAGCATTTAATTGGCTGGGAAGTATGGCCAGACTCAAGTCATGAAGAATGTCATCATCATCCATTGAAACCATGAATCATAAACTGTGATGATATTCCACATTAACGCCACAAGAGGGAGCTTGACGGGTCTCTTCATGGAATGGACAATTTTTGGTTTACATAATTACACACAGATTTACATTATCTTGGGGATTAACACAGAATGTCAATTTAAATACATTGATTATGTCATCAGATGATCTGTGGCACCAGATTCCAGGTGTCATGGACTATATAATCATTGTTTTGTATAATTAAATAATCAAATAATGAGTTCATGTAACATCATCCACTTCCCTAAGGTGGCTCCAAACCAGGCTCATGAACGATGCTGTCGTGATTAATTTAAATATTTTAACTATATAATTGATATTAAGATGGTCTATGATAATTGCCTCCCACATCGCGTAACCACAATCCACTGATCATGGATTATCTAATGTCCTATTTTAATAATCAAATAACAACATAATCAGAGGACGAAATGGTCTGCCATTCTCCACACAATTTTATCTCAGTTGCCTCCCACATGATTGTGGGAAACTCCCAGGTTCATCCCTTATTTAATCGCACAGCACAGTAGTAACATGTTTAAATGCTGAACTGTCATTGTGTATGCAGGGTTTTTAGAAGATATCACATATTTAATGTTGGACGGCTGCCTCAAAAGAGATGGACTGAAATCTAATAATCGCTAAGTCTACTCTAACAAACAGATTATCACCTTCCTGAAGGAAGTCAACAATGTCAAACTCACCTTTTTGATGAATAATCGTAGTCTTATTATCTTTTGCTCCATAGTTTTACTTCTGAGCAGAGAGAGTATTCATAAACAGAAGACTCTGAACTGTTTCTCCACAGACTATGTTCTCTGATGATTAGGTAATCTTGAATTTGGTAACCAGGAAAAGCTGTAGGCACACTTCCAGAGGTGTGGCTCTGACTTGGTTAGGCGAATCAAATGCTGTCATGAAAAGTTTTAGGAGATAGTTATCTTGGCAGACTGTAATGTCCCATGATAACACTTTCTCGAAGCTGCTCTCTCGTCCTTGGCCCATGATACCAGGATACAGAATGCAAGGAGGGTTGCCAGGCAACATTTATGAACCAACATTCTGTCACATTCTAGTGCCCCTCCCACAGGCTAAAAGGAGTATACCCACCGGTGAACTAACCCTACAGCCTCACTGAGTTTCTCACAAAAACAAAGCAGGGCTCTTTCTTTTGAGTTCTACATATTTACCCGTCTCTCAAGCTACAACATGCCTATAGTGACATAAGCATGAAAACGAAAGAATCATTGTGCCATTCAAGTACAATGATGAGTATTTTACTCTTGTTTTCAATTCTTCAATTTGCTAATTTCTAGAATGGAAACAATACAGTTAATCGCCTCTACCATAATCCTTTTCTCTTTATTGAAAATAAAATAAACTCCTCTTCATCCTCTTACCATTAGAGGAGCTTGATCCCATGGTTTCTCAGAGTTGTTTAGAATTGCATTAGGCTGATGATTAAGGATTTTGAGCAGTGTCTTATGTTTCTTTCAGTCATTTTGGATTCCTCAATTGACTGTTCTCTATTAAGTCCTGTACCCCTCTTTCTAAGACGGTTATTTAGAGTTATTTATTGTTGGTGGTGTGTCATGTTATCAGGCCGACAGAGTTCATTACATGAGATTCCCTGATCAGGAGATTATACAGTTATTCCGTTTTTAAAATCGGTGGTCACTGTGTCCTTCATGGGTCAGTTCCGTTGCAACCTCGCAGTAACTGATGATGCGAAACAGTACAGTTTTTTTTTTTTATCGTGTAATCATTCGATTGTTAAAAATGTACTACTACGTAATCAGTAATCACTGTATGAGGCAGTGTCCCCCATTCTCTGGGCACTGCTTCTGGTACCGATCTGCTGCTGTGTCAATCCCACAGCAGCCACATGACGGATGACACCATCATTACTTACGCAATCAAGTAAGTTAATAATGGGATGGTCCTCCATACTTAACTTTCATAAGATGGAACCAAACTCCAGTGATTGTCAAGGAAGGAGTACTTAGATGATTAAATACTGCCACGTGATTTACTCCCATGGAGGATGGGCCCTAGTCCAGTCAAGAAGTACAACATCTTCATCGACTCAAATAATGAATATATAATGAAAAATGATTGAGTAATGTCATGGTGGTGCATACTTAAATCCCACATGGAGTAGTCAGACTGGTCTCTTCCTGGAATAATGATTTATTTATAAAATTAAATTGATAACTAATTAGCTGGCGTTTTATATTAACACTGACGAGATGGCACCAAAGTCCTAAAACTATCGCTGATGTAATGACCTACTTACAGAGCTAAATGATGAAGTAATGAGATGATGTTCCATCGTCTACTCACAAAATCTGACTCCAAAAGCGACTTAGGGTCCATAACATTACCTGTATTTCAAATACGTAATTAAGTGATGAATTATTATTTAATTTCCTAGTTTAACCGGTAAATAAATAAGTGTACTATTAGATGATGCGATGTTCTGGCACGATGGACTCCCCTAAGGAGGCTAAAAACTTTAGTGGTCACTGAATACATAATGACAGATTTTCATAATTCAATGAATAAATATTAAACTAGTGCATGGTGTTATATGCACGAAACCTAAAGATTGATCAATACTGAAGAGTCATTGAGTTCTTAATCATAGATTTGAACAATAAAATGAATGAATGAAAAGATAAGTTCTCATAATTCACCCCTAGAGAGATAACAAAACGATATCAATATTGATTTAAATAAATAAATATTGAAATCACAAGAGACATTTTAACACCAACAAGGGGGCTCCAGACTCCACTCTTCCTGGAGGAGAAAAAGACAGATTTAAATAATGAAAGCATAAGATTGTTAGATCGTCTGTCACACTTGAGTCACACCAGGTGGCACCACACTTCAGGGTTCACAGATTATATAATGAAACAATTTAATAATTACATCTTTACATATCTAAGTCGTTGAAATTTTTCGTATCATCAATTCTTGGGCAGATTTGCCAGATATGAAAACGGATGCTGTCATCACAGATTTTTTAATATTCCATCAGTTAATCATCAGATAATCATACTTTCTTGCCTGGTGAATTCTGTTGGCCTGACATCCTCACCGGTGCCTGAATCTCTGTTGTGTTGCGGCAGGACCTGAGTTAATTGGCCCGTTCCTGGCATACCAGTAGTAGCCAAAATGTTGATATCAGCTGAAAAGGTGGCTGCAGAAGGGGCATCAACAGCATAGCTGAGAGAGAGATGTTCTTCCGTGTTCTGAGTCGTCATCCTTTTGCCAGGTCTCGGTGATGGTGCCGACCTACTAGTGCCGCTACATCTTCTAGACGTAGACCACAACCGATGTGAAGATGTGGAGGAAGAGCAAGTAGTCAACACCCAGACCACCATGCAGACCTTGGAAAAGTTCTTGTACTTCTCGGAGGGCACCATGCAATCTTCTGGACTCTATTCTCCAGCATTCCTAGTGGTCTGGAAGACGCATAGACATTCAGAAAATGCTCTGCCCATGTCTACAAGTTTCCTAATTTGTCGCTGACAGATATCTGCAACCTAATAATAATCGGTGTTGGCATTGTCTGTCGTTTAAGTAATTTAAAGAACTAAATAAGTCAGTGATAGCTAACGGTCCCAATAAAGAGGTGATGTAGCATTTAATTGGCTGGGAAGTATGGCCAGACTCAAGTCATGAAGAATGTCATCATCATCCATTGAAACCATGAATCATAAACTGTGATGATATTCCACATTAACGCCACAAGAGGGAGCTTGACGGGTCTCTTCATGGAATGGACAATTTTTGGTTTACATAATTACACACAGATTTACATTATCTTGGGGATTAACACAGAATGTCAATTTAAATACATTGATTATGTCATCAGATGATCTGTGGCACCAGATTCCAGGTGTCATGGACTATATAATCATTGTTTTGTATAATTAAATAATCAAATAATGAGTTCATGTAACATCATCCACTTCCCTAAGGTGGCTCCAAACCAGGCTCATGAACGATGCTGTCGTGATTAATTTAAATATTTTAACTATATAATTGATATTAAGATGGTCTATGATAATTGCCTCCCACATCGCGTAACCACAATCCACTGATCATGGATTATCTAATGTCCTATTTTAATAATCAAATAACAACATAATCAGAGGACGAAATGGTCTGCCATTCTCCACACAATTTTATCTCAGTTGCCTCCCACATGATTGTGGGAAACTCCCAGGTTCATCCCTTATTTAATCGCACAGCACAGTAGTAACATGTTTAAATGCTGAACTGTCATTGTGTATGCAGGGTTTTTAGAAGATATCACATATTTAATGTTGGACGGCTGCCTCAAAAGAGATGGACTGAAATCTAATAATCGCTAAGTCTACTCTAACAAACGGATTATCACCTTCCTGAAGGAAGTCAACAATGTCAAACTCACCTTTTTGATGAATAATCGTAGTCTTATTATCTTTTGCTCCATAGTTTTACTTCTGAGCAGAGAGAGTATTCATAAACAGAAGACTCTGAACTGTTTCTCCACAGACTATGTTCTCTGATGATTAGGTAATCTTGAATTTGGTAACCAGGAAAAGCTGTAGGCACACTTCCAGAGGTGTGGCTCTGACTTGGTTAGGCGAATCAAATGCTGTCATGAAAAGTTTTAGGAGATAGTTATCTTGGCAGACTGTAATGTCCCATGATAACACTTTCTCGAAGCTGCTCTCTCGTCCTTGGCCCATGATACCAGGATACAGAATGCAAGGAGGGTTGCCAGGCAACATTTATGAACCAACATTCTGTCACATTCTAGTGCCCCTCCCACAGGCTAAAAGGAGTATACCCACCGGTGAACTAACCCTACAGCCTCACTGAGTTTCTCACAAAAACAAAGCAGGGCTCTTTCTTTTGAGTTCTACATATTTACCCGTCTCTCAAGCTACAACATGCCTATAGTGACATAAGCATGAAAACGAAAGAATCATTGTGCCATTCAAGTACAATGATGAGTATTTTACTCTTGTTTTCAATTCTTCAATTTGCTAATTTCTAGAATGGAAACAATACAGTTAATCGCCTCTACCATAATCCTTTTCTCTTTATTGAAAATAAAATAAACTCCTCTTCATCCTCTTACCATTAGAGGAGCTTGATCCCATGGTTTCTCAGAGTTGTTTAGAATTGCATTAGGCTGATGATTAAGGATTTTGAGCAGTGTCTTATGTTTCTTTCAGTCATTTTGGATTCCTCAATTGACTGTTCTCTATTAAGTCCTGTACCCCTCTTTCTAAGACGGTTATTTAGAGTTATTTATTGTTGGTGGTGTGTCATGTTATCAGGCCGACAGAGTTCATTACATGAGATTCCCTGATCAGGAGATTATACAGTTATTCCGTTTTTAAAATCGGTGGTCACTGTGTCCTTCATGGGTCAGTTCCGTTGCAACCTCGCAGTAACTGATGATGCGAAACAGTACAGTTTTTTTTTTTTTTTTAATCGTGTAATCATTCGATTGTTAAAAATGTACTACTACGTAATCAGTAATCACTGTATGAGGCAGTGTCCCCCATTCTCTGGGCACTGCTTCTGGTACCGATCTGCTGCTGTGTCAATCCCACAGCAGCCACATGACGGATGACACCATCATTACTTACGCAATCAAGTAAGTTAATAATGGGATGGTCCTCCATACTTAACTTTCATAAGATGGAACCAAACTCCAGTGATTGTCAAGGAAGGAGTACTTAGATGATTAAATACTGCCACGTGATTTACTCCCATGGAGGATGGGCCCTAGTCCAGTCAAGAAGAACAACATCTTCATCGACTCAAATAATGAATATATAATGAAAAATGATTGAGTAATGTCATGGTGGTGCATACTTAAATCCCACATGGAGTAGTCAGACTGGTCTCTTCCTGGAATAATGATTTATTTATAAAATTAAATTGATAACTAATTAGCTGGCGTTTTATATTAACACTGACGAGATGGCACCAAAGTCCTAAAACTATCGCTGATGTAATGACCTACTTACAGAGCTAAATGATGAAGTAATGAGATGATGTTCCATCGTCTACTCACAAAATCTGACTCCAAAAGCGACTTAGGGTCCATAACATTACCTGTATTTCAAATACGTAATTAAGTGATGAATTATTATTTAATTTCCTAGTTTAACCGGTAAATAAATAAGTGTACTATTAGATGATGCGATGTTCTGGCACGATGGACTCCCCTAAGGAGGCTAAAAACTTTAGTGGTCACTGAATACATAATGACAGATTTTCATAATTCAATGAATAAATATTAAACTAGTGCATGGTGTTATATGCACGAAACCTAAAGATTGATCAATACTGAAGAGTCATTGAGTTCTTAATCATAGATTTGAACAATAAAATGAATGAATGAAAAGATAAGTTCTCATAATTCACCCCTAGAGAGATAACAAAACGATATCAATATTGATTTAAATAAATAAATATTGAAATCACAAGAGACATTTTAACACCAACAAGGGGGCTCCAGACTCCACTCTTCCTGGAGGAGAAAAAGACAGATTTAAATAATGAAAGCATAAGATTGTTAGATCGTCTGTCACACTTGAGTCACACCAGGTGGCACCACACTTCAGGGTTCACAGATTATATAATGAAACAATTTAATAATTACATCTTTACATATCTAAGTCGTTGAAATTTTTCGTATCATCAATTCTTGGGCAGATTTGCCAGATATGAAAACGGATGCTGTCATCACAGATTTTTTAATATTCCATCAGTTAATCATCAGATAATCATACTTTCTTGCCTGGTGAATTCTGTTGGCCTGACATCCTCACCGGTGCCTGAATCTCTGTTGTGTTGCGGCAGGACCTGAGGTAATTGGCCCGTTCCTGGCATACCAGTAGTAGCCAAAATGTTGATATCAGCTGAAAAGGTGGCTGCAGAAGGGGCATCAACAGCATAGCTGAGAGAGAGATGTTCTTCCGTGTTCTGAGTCGTCATCCTTTTGCCAGGTCTCGGTGATGGTGCCGACCTACTAGTGCCGCTACATCTTCTAGACGTAGACCACAACCGATGTGAAGATGTGGAGGAAGAGCAAGTAGTCAACACCCAGACCACCATGCAGACCTTGGAAAAGTTCTTGTACTTCTCGGAGGGCACCATGCAATCTTCTGGACTCTATTCTCCAGCATTCCTAGTGGTCTGGAAGACGCATAGACATTCAGAAAATGCTCTGCCCATGTCTACAAGTTTCCTAATTTGTCGCTGACAGATATCTGCAACCTAATAATAATCGGTGTTGGCATTGTCTGTCGTTTAAGTAATTTAAAGAACTAAATAAGTCAGTGATAGCTAACGGTCCCAATAAAGAGGTGATGTAGCATTTAATTGGCTGGGAAGTATGGCCAGACTCAAGTCATGAAGAATGTCATCATCATCCATTGAAACCATGAATCATAAACTGTGATGATATTCCACATTAACGCCACAAGAGGGAGCTTGACGGGTCTCTTCATGGAATGGACAATTTTTGGTTTACATAATTACACACAGATTTACATTATCTTGGGGATTAACACAGAATGTCAATTTAAATACATTGATTATGTCATCAGATGATCTGTGGCACCAGATTCCAGGTGTCATGGACTATATAATCATTGTTTTGTATAATTAAATAATCAAATAATGAGTTCATGTAACATCATCCACTTCCCTAAGGTGGCTCCAAACCAGGCTCATGAACGATGCTGTCGTGATTAATTTAAATATTTTAACTATATAATTGATATTAAGATGGTCTATGATAATTGCCTCCCACATCGCGTAACCACAATCCACTGATCATGGATTATCTAATGTCCTATTTTAATAATCAAATAACAACATAATCAGAGGACGAAATGGTCTGCCATTCTCCACACAATTTTATCTCAGTTGCCTCCCACATGATTGTGGGAAACTCCCAGGTTCATCCCTTATTTAATCGCACAGCACAGTAGTAACATGTTTAAATGCTGAACTGTCATTGTGTATGCAGGGTTTTTAGAAGATATCACATATTTAATGTTGGACGGCTGCCTCAAAAGAGATGGACTGAAATCTAATAATCGCTAAGTCTACTCTAACAAACGGATTATCACCTTCCTGAAGGAAGTCAACAATGTCAAACTCACCTTTTTGATGAATAATCGTAGTCTTATTATCTTTTGCTCCATAGTTTTACTTCTGAGCAGAGAGAGTATTCATAAACAGAAGACTCTGAACTGTTTCTCCACAGACTATGTTCTCTGATGATTAGGTAATCTTGAATTTGGTAACCAGGAAAAGCTGTAGGCACACTTCCAGAGGTGTGGCTCTGACTTGGTTAGGCGAATCAAATGCTGTCATGAAAAGTTTTAGGAGATAGTTATCTTGGCAGACTGTAATGTCCCATGATAACACTTTCTCGAAGCTGCTCTCTCGTCCTTGGCCCATGATACCAGGATACAGAATGCAAGGAGGGTTGCCAGGCAACATTTATGAACCAACATTCTGTCACATTCTAGTGCCCCTCCCACAGGCTAAAAGGAGTATACCCACCGGTGAACTAACCCTACAGCCTCACTGAGTTTCTCACAAAAACAAAGCAGGGCTCTTTCTTTTGAGTTCTACATATTTACCCGTCTCTCAAGCTACAACATGCCTATAGTGACATAAGCATGAAAACGAAAGAATCATTGTGCCATTCAAGTACAATGATGAGTATTTTACTCTTGTTTTCAATTCTTCAATTTGCTAATTTCTAGAATGGAAACAATACAGTTAATCGCCTCTACCATAATCCTTTTCTCTTTATTGAAAATAAAATAAACTCCTCTTCATCCTCTTACCATTAGAGGAGCTTGATCCCATGGTTTCTCAGAGTTGTTTAGAATTGCATTAGGCTGATGATTAAGGATTTTGAGCAGTGTCTTATGTTTCTTTCAGTCATTTTGGATTCCTCAATTGACTGTTCTCTATTAAGTCCTGTACCCCTCTTTCTAAGACGGTTATTTAGAGTTATTTATTGTTGGTGGTGTGTCATGTTATCAGGCCGACAGAGTTCATTACATGAGATTCCCTGATCAGGAGATTATACAGTTATTCCGTTTTTAAAATCGGTGGTCACTGTGTCCTTCATGGGTCAGTTCCGTTGCAACCTCGCAGTAACTGATGATGCGAAACAGTACAGTTTTTTTTTTTTTTATCGTGTAATCATTCGATTGTTAAAAATGTACTACTACGTAATCAGTAATCACTGTATGAGGCAGTGTCCCCCATTCTCTGGGCACTGCTTCTGGTACCGATCTGCTGCTGTGTCAATCCCACAGCAGCCACATGACGGATGACACCATCATTACTTACGCAATCAAGTAAGTTAATAATGGGATGGTCCTCCATACTTAACTTTCATAAGATGGAACCAAACTCCAGTGATTGTCAAGGAAGGAGTACTTAGATGATTAAATACTGCCACGTGATTTACTCCCATGGAGGATGGGCCCTAGTCCAGTCAAGAAGTACAACATCTTCATCGACTCAAATAATGAATATATAATGAAAAATGATTGAGTAATGTCATGGTGGTGCATACTTAAATCCCACATGGAGTAGTCAGACTGGTCTCTTCCTGGAATAATGATTTATTTATAAAATTAAATTGATAACTAATTAGCTGGCGTTTTATATTAACACTGACGAGATGGCACCAAAGTCCTAAAACTATCGCTGATGTAATGACCTACTTACAGAGCTAAATGATGAAGTAATGAGATGATGTTCCATCGTCTACTCACAAAATCTGACTCCAAAAGGGACTTAGGGTCCATAACATTACCTGTATTTCAAATACGTTAATTAAGTGATGAATTATTATTTAATTTCCTAGTTTAACCGGTAAATAAATAAGTGTACTATTAGATGATGCGATGTTCTGGCACGATGGACTCCCCTAAGGAGGCTAAAAACTTTAGTGGTCACTGAATACATAATGACAGATTTTCATAATTCAATGAATAAATATTAAACTAGTGCATGGTGTTATATGCACGAAACCTAAAGATTGATCAATACTGAAGAGTCATTGAGTTCTTAATCATAGATTTGAACAATAAAATGAATGAATGAAAAGATAAGTTCTCATAATTCACCCCTAGAGAGATAACAAAACGATATCAATATTGATTTAAATAAATAAATAATGAAATCACAAGAGACATTTTAACACCAACAAGGGGGCTCCAGACTCCACTCTTCCTGGAGGAGAAAAAGACAGATTTAAATAATGAAAGCATAAGATTGTTAGATCGTCTGTCACACTTGAGTCACACCAGGTGGCACCACACTTCAGGGTTCACAGATTATATAATGAAACAATTTAATAATTACATCTTTACATATCTAAGTCGTTGAAATTTTTCGTATCATCAATTCTTGGGCAGATTTGCCAGATATGAAAACGGATGCTGTCATCACAGATTTTTTAATATTCCATCAGTTAATCATCAGATAATCATACTTTCTTGCCTGGTGAATTCTGTTGGCCTGACATCCTCACCGGTGCCTGAATCTCTGTTGTGTTGCGGCAGGACCTGAGGTAATTGGCCCGTTCCTGGCATACCAGTAGTAGCCAAAATGTTGATATCAGCTGAAAAGGTGGCTGCAGAAGGGGCATCAACAGCATAGCTGAGAGAGAGATGTTCTTCCGTGTTCTGAGTCGTCATCCTTTTGCCAGGTCTCGGTGATGGTGCCGACCTCCTAGTGCCGCTACATCTTCTAGACGTAGACCACAACCGATGTGAAGATGTGGAGGAAGAGCAAGTAGTCAACACCCAGACCACCATGCAGACCTTGGAAAAGTTCTTGTACTTCTCGGAGGGCACCATGCAATCTTCTGGACTCTATTCTCCAGCATTCCTAGTGGTCTGGAAGACGCATAGACATTCAGAAAATGCTCTGCCCATGTCTACAAGTTTCCTAATTTGTCGCTGACAGATATCTGCAACCTAATAATAATCGGTGTTGGCATTGTCTGTCGTTTAAGTAATTTAAAGAACTAAATAAGTCAGTGATAGCTAACGGTCCCAATAAAGAGGTGATGTAGCATTTAATTGGCTGGGAAGTATGGCCAGACTCAAGTCATGAAGAATGTCATCATCATCCATTGAAACCATGAATCATAAACTGTGATGATATTCCACATTAACGCCACAAGAGGGAGCTTGACGGGTCTCTTCATGGAATGGACAATTTTTGGTTTACATAATTACACACAGATTTACATTATCTTGGGGATTAACACAGAATGTCAATTTAAATACATTGATTATGTCATCAGATGATCTGTGGCACCAGATTCCAGGTGTCATGGACTATATAATCATTGTTTTGTATAATTAAATAATCAAATAATGAGTTCATGTAACATCATCCACTTCCCTAAGGTGGCTCCAAACCAGGCTCATGAACGATGCTGTCGTGATTAATTTAAATATTTTAACTATATAATTGATATTAAGATGGTCTATGATAATTGCCTCCCACATCGCGTAACCACAATCCACTGATCATGGATTATCTAATGTCCTATTTTAATAATCAAATAACAACATAATCAGAGGACGAAATGGTCTGCCATTCTCCACACAATTTTATCTCAGTTGCCTCCCACATGATTGTGGGAAACTCCCAGGTTCATCCCTTATTTAATCGCACAGCACAGTAGTAACATGTTTAAATGCTGAACTGTCATTGTGTATGCAGGGTTTTTAGAAGATATCACATATTTAATGTTGGACGGCTGCCTCAAAAGAGATGGACTGAAATCTAATAATCGCTAAGTCTACTCTAACAAACGGATTATCACCTTCCTGAAGGAAGTCAACAATGTCAAACTCACCTTTTTGATGAATAATCGTAGTCTTATTATCTTTTGCTCCATAGTTTTACTTCTGAGCAGAGAGAGTATTCATAAACAGAAGACTCTGAACTGTTTCTCCACAGACTATGTTCTCTGATGATTAGGTAATCTTGAATTTGGTAACCAGGAAAAGCTGTAGGCACACTTCCAGAGGTGTGGCTCTGACTTGGTTAGGCGAATCAAATGCTGTCATGAAAAGTTTTAGGAGATAGTTATCTTGGCAGACTGTAATGTCCCATGATAACACTTTCTCGAAGCTGCTCTCTCGTCCTTGGCCCATGATACCAGGATACAGAATGCAAGGAGGGTTGCCAGGCAACATTTATGAACCAACATTCTGTCACATTCTAGTGCCCCTCCCACAGGCTAAAAGGAGTATACCCACCGGTGAACTAACCCTACAGCCTCACTGAGTTTCTCACAAAAACAAAGCAGGGCTCTTTCTTTTGAGTTCTACATATTTACCCGTCTCTCAAGCTACAACATGCCTATAGTGACATAAGCATGAAAACGAAAGAATCATTGTGCCATTCAAGTACAATGATGAGTATTTTACTCTTGTTTTCAATTCTTCAATTTGCTAATTTCTAGAATGGAAACAATACAGTTAATCGCCTCTACCATAATCCTTTTCTCTTTATTGAAAATAAAATAAACTCCTCTTCATCCTCTTACCATTAGAGGAGCTTGATCCCATGGTTTCTCAGAGTTGTTTAGAATTGCATTAGGCTGATGATTAAGGATTTTGAGCAGTGTCTTATGTTTCTTTCAGTCATTTTGGATTCCTCAATTGACTGTTCTCTATTAAGTCCTGTACCCCTCTTTCTAAGACGGTTATTTAGAGTTATTTATTGTTGGTGGTGTGTCATGTTATCAGGCCGACAGAGTTCATTACATGAGATTCCCTGATCAGGAGATTATACAGTTATTCCGTTTTTAAAATCGGTGGTCACTGTGTCCTTCATGGGTCAGTTCCGTTGCAACCTCGCAGTAACTGATGATGCGAAACAGTACAGTTTTTTTTTTTTTAATCGTGTAATCATTCGATTGTTAAAAATGTACTACTACGTAATCAGTAATCACTGTATGAGGCAGTGTCCCCCATTCTCTGGGCACTGCTTCTGGTACCGATCTGCTGCTGTGTCAATCCCACAGCAGCCACATGACGGATGACACCATCATTACTTACGCAATCAAGTAAGTTAATAATGGGATGGTCCTCCATACTTAACTTTCATAAGATGGAACCAAACTCCAGTGATTGTCAAGGAAGGAGTACTTAGATGATTAAATACTGCCACGTGATTTACTCCCATGGAGGATGGGCCCTAGTCCAGTCAAGAAGTACAACATCTTCATCGACTCAAATAATGAATATATAATGAAAAATGATTGAGTAATGTCATGGTGGTGCATACTTAAATCCCACATGGAGTAGTCAGACTGGTCTCTTCCTGGAATAATGATTTATTTATAAAATTAAATTGATAACTAATTAGCTGGCGTTTTATATTAACACTGACGAGATGGCACCAAAGTCCTAAAACTATCGCTGATGTAATGACCTACTTACAGAGCTAAATGATGAAGTAATGAGATGATGTTCCATCGTCTACTCACAAAATCTGACTCCAAAAGCGACTTAGGGTCCATAACATTACCTGTATTTCAAATACGTAATTAAGTGATGAATTATTATTTAATTTCCTAGTTTAACCGGTAAATAAATAAGTGTACTATTAGATGATGCGATGTTCTGGCACGATGGACTCCCCTAAGGAGGCTAAAAACTTTAGTGGTCACTGAATACATAATGACAGATTTTCATAATTCAATGAATAAATATTAAACTAGTGCATGGTGTTATATGCACGAAACCTAAAGATTGATCAATACTGAAGAGTCATTGAGTTCTTAATCATAGATTTGAACAATAAAATGAATGAATGAAAAGATAAGTTCTCATAATTCACCCCTAGAGAGATAACAAAACGATATCAATATTGATTTAAATAAATAAATAATGAAATCACAAGAGACATTTTAACACCAACAAGGGGGCTCCAGACTCCACTCTTCCTGGAGGAGAAAAAGACAGATTTAAATAATGAAAGCATAAGATTGTTAGATCGTCTGTCACACTTGAGTCACACCAGGTGGCACCACACTTCAGGGTTCACAGATTATATAATGAAACAATTTAATAATTACATCTTTACATATCTAAGTCGTTGAAATTTTTCGTATCATCAATTCTTGGGCAGATTTGCCAGATATGAAAACGGATGCTGTCATCACAGATTTTTTAATATTCCATCAGTTAATCATCAGATAATCATACTTTCTTGCCTGGTGAATTCTGTTGGCCTGACATCCTCACCGGTGCCTGAATCTCTGTTGTGTTGCGGCAGGACCTGAGTTAATTGGCCCGTTCCTGGCATACCAGTAGTAGCCAAAATGTTGATATCAGCTGAAAAGGTGGCTGCAGAAGGGGGCATCAACAGCATAGCTGAGAGAGAGATGTTCTTCCGTGTTCTGAGTCGTCATCCTTTTGCCAGGTCTCGGTGATGGTGCCGACCTCCTAGTGCCGCTACATCTTCTAGACGTAGACCACAACCGATGTGAAGATGTGGAGGAAGAGCAAGTAGTCAACACCCAGACCACCATGCAGACCTTGGAAAAGTTCTTGTACTTCTCGGAGGGCACCATGCAATCTTCTGGACTCTATTCTCCAGCATTCCTAGTGGTCTGGAAGACGCATAGACATTCAGAAAATGCTCTGCCCATGTCTACAAGTTTCCTAATTTGTCGCTGACAGATATCTGCAACCTAATAATAATCGGTGTTGGCATTGTCTGTCGTTTAAGTAATTTAAAGAACTAAATAAGTCAGTGATAGCTAACGGTCCCAATAAAGAGGTGATGTAGCATTTAATTGGCTGGGAAGTATGGCCAGACTCAAGTCATGAAGAATGTCATCATCATCCATTGAAACCATGAATCATAAACTGTGATGATATTCCACATTAACGCCACAAGAGGGAGCTTGACGGGTCTCTTCATGGAATGGACAATTTTTGGTTTACATAATTACACACAGATTTACATTATCTTGGGGATTAACACAGAATGTCAATTTAAATACATTGATTATGTCATCAGATGATCTGTGGCACCAGATTCCAGGTGTCATGGACTATATAATCATTGTTTTGTATAATTAAATAATCAAATAATGAGTTCATGTAACATCATCCACTTCCCTAAGGTGGCTCCAAACCAGGCTCATGAACGATGCTGTCGTGATTAATTTAAATATTTTAACTATATAATTGATATTAAGATGGTCTATGATAATTGCCTCCCACATCGCGTAACCACAATCCACTGATCATGGATTATCTAATGTCCTATTTTAATAATCAAATAACAACATAATCAGAGGACGAAATGGTCTGCCATTCTCCACACAATTTTATCTCAGTTGCCTCCCACATGATTGTGGGAAACTCCCAGGTTCATCCCTTATTTAATCGCACAGCACAGTAGTAACATGTTTAAATGCTGAACTGTCATTGTGTATGCAGGGTTTTTAGAAGATATCACATATTTAATGTTGGACGGCTGCCTCAAAAGAGATGGACTGAAATCTAATAATCGCTAAGTCTACTCTAACAAACAGATTATCACCTTCCTGAAGGAAGTCAACAATGTCAAACTCACCTTTTTGATGAATAATCGTAGTCTTATTATCTTTTGCTCCATAGTTTTACTTCTGAGCAGAGAGAGTATTCATAAACAGAAGACTCTGAACTGTTTCTCCACAGACTATGTTCTCTGATGATTAGGTAATCTTGAATTTGGTAACCAGGAAAAGCTGTAGGCACACTTCCAGAGGTGTGGCTCTGACTTGGTTAGGCGAATCAAATGCTGTCATGAAAAGTTTTAGGAGATAGTTATCTTGGCAGACTGTAATGTCCCATGATAACACTTTCTCGAAGCTGCTCTCTCGTCCTTGGCCCATGATACCAGGATACAGAATGCAAGGAGGGTTGCCAGGCAACATTTATGAACCAACATTCTGTCACATTCTAGTGCCCCTCCCACAGGCTAAAAGGAGTATACCCACCGGTGAACTAACCCTACAGCCTCACTGAGTTTCTCACAAAAACAAAGCAGGGCTCTTTCTTTTGAGTTCTACATATTTACCCGTCTCTCAAGCTACAACATGCCTATAGTGACATAAGCATGAAAACGAAAGAATCATTGTGCCATTCAAGTACAATGATGAGTATTTTACTCTTGTTTTCAATTCTTCAATTTGCTAATTTCTAGAATGGAAACAATACAGTTAATCGCCTCTACCATAATCCTTTTCTCTTTATTGAAAATAAAATAAACTCCTCTTCATCCTCTTACCATTAGAGGAGCTTGATCCCATGGTTTCTCAGAGTTGTTTAGAATTGCATTAGGCTGATGATTAAGGATTTTGAGCAGTGTCTTATGTTTCTTTCAGTCATTTTGGATTCCTCAATTGACTGTTCTCTATTAAGTCCTGTACCCCTCTTTCTAAGACGGTTATTTAGAGTTATTTATTGTTGGTGGTGTGTCATGTTATCAGGCCGACAGAGTTCATTACATGAGATTCCCTGATCAGGAGATTATACAGTTATTCCGTTTTTAAAATCGGTGGTCACTGTGTCCTTCATGGGTCAGTTCCGTTGCAACCTCGCAGTAACTGATGATGCGAAACAGTACAGTTTTTTTTTTTTTTTTTAATCGTGTAATCATTCGATTGTTAAAAATGTACTACTACGTAATCAGTAATCACTGTATGAGGCAGTGTCCCCCATTCTCTGGGCACTGCTTCTGGTACCGATCTGCTGCTGTGTCAATCCCACAGCAGCCACATGACGGATGACACCATCATTACTTACGCAATCAAGTAAGTTAATAATGGGATGGTCCTCCATACTTAACTTTCATAAGATGGAACCAAACTCCAGTGATTGTCAAGGAAGGAGTACTTAGATGATTAAATACTGCCACGTGATTTACTCCCATGGAGGATGGGCCCTAGTCCAGTCAAGAAGTACAACATCTTCATCGACTCAAATAATGAATATATAATGAAAAATGATTGAGTAATGTCATGGTGGTGCATACTTAAATCCCACATGGAGTAGTCAGACTGGTCTCTTCCTGGAATAATGATTTATTTATAAAATTAAATTGATAACTAATTAGCTGGCGTTTTATATTAACACTGACGAGATGGCACCAAAGTCCTAAAACTATCGCTGATGTAATGACCTACTTACAGAGCTAAATGATGAAGTAATGAGATGATGTTCCATCGTCTACTCACAAAATCTGACTCCAAAAGCGACTTAGGGTCCATAACATTACCTGTATTTCAAATACGTAATTAAGTGATGAATTATTATTTAACCCAATCCTGGCGTAGCAGTAGTAGTCAAAATGTTGATAACAGCTGAAAAGATGGCTGCAGCAGGGGCATCAATAGCATAGCAGAGAGAGATGTTCTTCCGTGTTCTGAGTAGTCATCCTTTTGCCATGTCTCAGTGATGGTGCCGACCTCCTAGTGCCAATCCTTTTTCTCATGGTAGATCACAACCGATGTGAAGATGTAGAGGAAGAACTGGTAGTCAACAGCCAGCCCACTGTGCTGGCCTTGCTGAAGTCCTAGTACTTCTCAGAGGGCACAGTTCAACCTTCAGGACTCAATCACCCAGCATCCTTCGTACTCTGGAAGATGCATTGATCATTCAGAAAATGCTCTGCCTGTGTCTACAACTTTCCTAACCTTGTCCCTGACAGATTTTTGCACCCTATCCGTAATCGGTGATGGCACTGTCTGTCATTTACATAATTTAAAGAATTAAATAAGTCACTAATAGCTAACTGTCACAATAAATAGGGGATGTAGCATTCTACTGGCAAGGAAGCATGGCCAGATTCCAGTCATGAAGGATGTCATCATCAACAATTGTGTCAATGAATCATACAATGTGAAGATATTGCACATTACCTCCACAAGAGGGAGCTTTACAGGTAGGTCTCTTCATGGAATGGAGGATTATCGTTTACATAACTATACAAATATTAACATTATCTTGGGGATTAACACAGATTGTCAATTTAAATTCATTAATTATGTGATTAGATGATCTGTGGCACCAGATTCCAGGTGTCATGGACGATATAATCATTGTTTTATATAATTAAATAATCAAATAATAAGTTCATGTAACATCATCCACTTCCCTAAGGTGGCTCCCAACCCGGCTCATGAACGATGCTGTTGTGATAAATTTAATATTGTAACTACATTATTGATATTAAGATGGTCCATAATAATCGCCTCATACATCGCGTCACCACGATCCACTGATCAGGGTTTATCTAATGTCCTATTTTAATAATCAAATAACAACATAATCAGAGGATGAAATGGTCTGCTATACTCCACACAATTGACTCTCTGTTGACTCCCACACGAATGTGGGAAACTCCCAGGTTCATCAGTTATTTAATCGCAGAGCAGAGTAGTAACATGTTTAAATGCTGAACTGTCATTGTGTATGCAGGATTTTTAGAAGATATCACATGTTTAATGTTGGGTGGCTGGCTCAAAAGAGATGGAATGAAATCCAATAATCACAAAGTCTACTCTAACGAATGGATTATCACCTTCCTGAAGGAAGTCATCAATGGCAAACTCACCTTTTGATGAATAATTGTGAGTCTTATTTGTCTTTTGTTCCATAGTGTGACTTCTTAGAAGAGAGTATTCATAAACAGAAGACTTTGAACTGTTTCTCCACAGACTTCATTCTCTGAAGATTAGGTAATCTTGAATTTGGTAACCACTAAAAGCTGTAGGCACACTTCCAGAGGTGTGGCTATGACTTGTTTAGGCGAATCAAATGTTGTCATTGAAAGTTTTAGGAGATAGTTACCGTGGGAGACTGTAATGTCCCATGATAATACTTTCTCGAAGCTGCTCTCTGGTCCTTTGCCCATGATACCAGGATACAGAATGCAACAGGGTTGCCAGGCAATATTTATGAACCAACATTCTGTCACATTCTATTGCCCCTCCCACATGCTTAAAATAGTACACCCACTGATGAACTAACCTTACAGCCTCACTGTGCTTCTCATAAAAACAAAGCAGGGCTCTTTCTATCGAGTTATACATTTGTACCAGCCTCTCAAGCTACAACTTGCCTATATTGACATAAGCATGAAAACGAAAGCATCATTGTGCCATTCAAGTACAATGATGAGTATTTTAAACCTGTTTTCTAAGCTTCAGTTTTCTAATTTCTAGAACGGAAACAATACAATTAATCGCCTCTACCATAATCCTTTTCTCTTTATTGAAAATAAAATAAACTCCTCTTCATCCTCTTACAACTAGAGGAGCTTGATCCCATGGTTTCTCAGAGGTGTTTATATTTGCATTAGGCTGATGATTAAGGATTTTGAGCAGTGTCTTCTGTTTCTTTCGGTCATTTTAGATTCCTCATTTGACTGTTCTCTATTAAGTCCTGTACCCTGCTTTCTAATATGGTTATTTAGAGTTGTTTATTGTTGGTGGTGTGTCATGTTAACAGCCCAACATAGTTCATTAGATGAGATTCCCTTATCAGGATATTATTCAGTTATTCCATTTTTAAAATCGGTGGTCACTCTATCCTTCATGGGTCTGTTCCGTTGCATCCTCTCTGAAAGAGATAATGCGAAACAGTACAGTTTTTTTTATAAATAGTGTAATCATTCGATTGTTAAAAATCTACCATTACGTAATAAGTAACCAATGGATAAAGCAGTGTCCGTCATTCTCTGGGCACTGCTTCTGTTACCGATCTCCTGCTGTGTCAATCCCACAGCAGCCAAAAGAGGTATGAAACTGTCATTACTTACACAATCAAATAAGTTAATAATTGGATAGTCGTGCATCCTTAACCTTCATAAGATGGAACCAAACTCCAGTGATTGTCAAGGAAGTAGTACTTAGATAATTAAATAATGCCACATGGTTAAGTCCCGTGGAGGAATGGCCAGACCCCAGTCAAGAAGAACAATGTCTTCATCTATTTAAATAATTAATGTACAATGAAAAACGATTGAATAATGACATGGTTGGGCATTCATAATCCAACATGGAGTAGTCAGACTGATATCTTCCTGGAATAAGGATGTTTTTAAAAATTAAATTGATAATTACTTAGTGGGCATTTTATATTAAGACTGATGAAATGGCACCAAAGTCCTAAATCTATCGCTGATGTAAAGATCTACTTATATAGCTGAATGATGAGGTAATGAGATGATGTTACATCAACTTCAAAAATCTGACTCCAAAAGGGACTTATGGTCTATATCATCACCTGTATTTTAAATTCGTTAATTAAATGATGAGTTATCATTTAATTTCCTAGTTTAACAGCTAAGGAAGTGTAGTATTAGATGATGTGATGGTCTGGCATGATGGACTCCACTAAGGAGGCTCAAAACTCCAGGGATCACTGTATACATAATGACAGATTTTCATAATTAAATGAAAAAACATTAAACAAGTGTATGGTGTTTTATGTGTGAATCCTAGATGATTGCTCCATACTGAAGGTTCTTTGAGTTCTTTATCATAGAGTTGAACAAAAAAAAATGAATGAATAAAGAGATAATTTCTCATAATTCACCCCTAGAGAGGTACCAAATTGATATAAACATTGATTTAAAGAAAGGAAGTAAGAAAGGAAGAAAAAAAAAAAGAAAGAAAGACAAAAAGAACTCACAAGAGTCAATTTAACACCAGTAAGGTGGATCCAGACTACACTCTTTCTTGAGTAGAAAAGTACACATTTGAATAATGAAATAATCAGATACTTAGATGGTCTGTCACACTTGAGTCACACAAGGTGGCGCCAAACTTCAGGGATCACAGATTATATAATGAAAGAATTTAATAATTACATCTTTATATATGTAAGTGATTGACCTTTTTTGTATCTTCAAATCCTGGGCAGACTTGACAGATATGGAAATGTATTTTTACAAGGATTTTAAAATGCCATAAGTTTATCATCAGATAATCATACTGTCTTGCATGATGAATTCTGTTGGCCTGACATCATCACCAGCACCTGAATCTCTGTTGTGGTGCCGCAGGACCAGAGATAATGGGCCCATTTCTGGCTTAGCTGTAGTAGCCAAGATGTTGAAATCAGCTGAAAAGATGGCTGCAGCAGGGGCATAACCAGCATATCTGAGAGAGAGTTGTACTTCTGGGTTCTGGGTCGTTATCGTTTTGCCAGTTCATGGTGATGGTGCCGACCTCCTAGTGCCACTACTTCTTCTCATGGTAGACCCAAACCGATGTGAAGATGTGGAGGAAGAGCAGGTCGTCAACACACAGACCACCATGCCTGCCTTGGTGAAGTCCTAGTACTTCTCAAAGGGCCCAGGGCAATCTACTGGAGTCAATGATCCAGCATCCCTTTTACTCTATGAGATGCATAGATCATTCAGAAAATGCGATGCTCATGTCTACAACTTTCCTAACCTTGTCCCTGACAGGTTTTTGCACCCTAACCATAATCGGTGATGGCATTGTCTGTTGTTTACATAATTTAAAGAATTAAATTATTCAGTAATAGCTAACTGTCACAATAAATAGGTGATGTAGCATTTTACTGACAGGGAAGCATGGCCAGACTCCAGTCATGAAGGATGTCATCATCCTCAATTGAATCAATGTATGATGAAATGTGATGATGTTCCACATTATCTCCACAAATGGAAGCTTTACAGGTCTCTTCATGTAGGAATTTTGGTTTACATAAATATACAAATGTTTTCATTATCTTGGGTATTAACATGGATTGTCAATTTAAATACTTTAATTATGTAATTAGATGATCTGTGGCACCAGATTCCAGGTGTCATGGATGAGATAGTCATTATATTATATAATTAAATAATAAAACAATGAGTTCATGTAACATCATCTACTTCCTTAAGGCAGCTCCAACCAAGCTTGTGAATGATGCTGTCGTGATGAATTTAAATATTTTCACTCCAAAATTGATATTTAGATGGTTCATAATAATTGCTTCCCACATCGTGGAAACCATTGATCATGGATTATCTAAAGTCCTCTTTTAATAATCAAATAAAATCATAATCAGAGGATGAAATGGTCTGCCATACTCCACACAATTTTATCTCAGTTGACTCCCACATGATTGTGGGAAACTCCCAGGTTCATCCCTTATTTAATCGCAGAGCAGAGTAGTAACATGTTGAAATGCTGAACTGTCATTGTGTATGTACGGTTTTTAGAAGATATCACATAGTTAATGTTGGACGGCTGCGTCAAAAGAGATGGACTGAAATCCAATAATCACAAAGTCTACTCTAACAAATGGATTGTCACCTTCCTGAAGGAAGTCAACAAGGGCAAACTCACATTTTGATGGATGAATAATTGTGAGTCTTATTATCTTATGTTCCATAGTTTTACTTCTTAGGAGAGAGTGTATTCATAAACAGAAGACTTTGAACTGTTTCTCCACAGACTACATTCTCTGATGATTAGGTAATCTTGAATTTGGTATTCAGTAAAAGCTGTAGGCACACTTCCAGAGGTGTGGCTTTGACTTGATTAGGCGAATCAAATTCTGTCATTACAACTTTTAGGAGATAGTTATCTTGGGAGATTGTAATGTCCCATGATAACACTTTCTCGAACCTGCTCTCTGGTCCTTGGCCCATGATACCAGAATACAGAATGCAAGCAGGGTTGCCAGGCAACATTTATGAACCAACATTCTGTCATATTCTGGTGCCCCTCTCCCATGCTAAAAGGAGTATACTGACCGATGAACTAACCTTACAGCCTCACTGAGTTTCTCATAAAAACAAAGCAGGGCTCTTTCTTTTGAGTTCTACATATTTACCAGTTTCTCAAGCTCCAACTTGCCTATAGTGACATAAGCATGAAAACGAAAGCATCATTGTGCAATTCAAGTACAATGAAGAGTATTTTAAACCTGTTCTCTATGCTTCAATTTTCTAATTTCTAGTATGGAAACAATACAAGTAATTGAATCTAACAGAATCCTTTTCCCTTTATTGAAAATAAAATAAACTCCTCTTCATCCTCTTCCCTTTAGAGGAGCTCGATCCCATGGTTTCTCAGAGTGATTTAGGTTTGCATTAGGCTGATGATTAAGGATTTTGAGCAGTGTCTTGTGTTTCTTTCAGTCATTTTGGATTCCTCAATGGACTGTTCTCTATTAAGTCCTATATCCTGATTTCTCATATTGTTATTTAGAGTGATTTATTGTTTGCGGTATGTCATTTTATCAGCCTGATAGAGTTCATTAGATGTGATTCCCTGATCAGGAGATTATTCAGTTATGCCATTTTTAAAATCGCTGGTCACTGTGTCCTTCATGGGTCAGTTCTGTTACAACCTCTCAGAAACTGATGACATGAAACAGTACATTTTTTTTAAAATCTTGCAACCATTCGATTGTTAAAAATCTACTATTATGTAATCAGTAATCAAAGTATAAGGCATTGTCCCCCATTCTCTGGGCACTGCTTCTGATATCGATCTCCTGCTGTGTCAATCCTACAGCAGCGAAATGACAGATGACACAATCAGTACTTATGCAATCAAATAAGTTAAAAATTAGATAGTCCTCCATACTTAACACTCATAAGATAGAGCTAAACTCCAGTGATTGTCAAGGAAGTAGTACTTAGATTATTAAATAATGCCACCTGATTAAATCCCATGGAGGAAAGGCCCGACTAGGTCAAGAAGAACATCATCTTCATCCATTTAAATAGTTAATATATTCGAATCCCCCAAGACAGCGCCCCTTACCAGCAGGAAGTAGTTTGGAAAGAACGACGCCCAAATTCCCAAATATTGTGTATAAATGTTTGTTTTCATTTAATTGGACTTTGTTATATAAAATTAAATAAAAAATACTCTATATGCATAAAAAAAAACAGACCAAATATATCAAATGGGGAATATATAAGGAGAATGTGGTACCCTAAAATGATCTATGCTGAAGTCATTATTTGCAATATGTAAATAATATTACAGAAAAAATAAAATAGTGTTTTAATAGTAAAAAAAATAGTTAATATATAAAAAAAAAAGATTGAAAAATGACATGGTGGTGCATAGTTAAATCCCACATAGAGTAATCAGACTGACTACTCCTGGAATAATGATGTTTTTAAAATATTAAATTGATGATTATTTAGTGGGCCTTTTTCGTAACACTGACGAGATGGCACCAAAGTCCTAAACCTATCGCTGATGTAAAGATCTATTTACATAGCTAAATTATGAAGTAATGAGATGATATTACATCATCAACTCCCAAAAAGACTCCAAAAGAAACTTACGATCCATAAAATTACCTGTATTTTATATACATAAATTAAATAATGAATTATTATTTAATTTCCTAGTTTAACGTTAAAGAAGTAAGTGTAGTATTAGACGATGTGATGATCTAGTACAACGGTCTCCCCTAAGGAGGCTCAAACCTCCAGTGATTACTGAATACATAATGACAGATTTTCATAATTAAATGAATAAACCTTAAACAAGTGGATGGTGTTTTATGCATGAAGTCTAAATGATTGCTCAATACTGAAGTGACATTGAGTTCTTAATCATAGGTTTGAACAAAAAATGAATGAATAAAAAGCTTGTTTCTCATAATTCACCCCTAGAGAGTTAACAAAATGATATCAACATTGATTTAAATAAAGAAAGGAAGACAGAAAGAAAGAAAGAAAGAAAGAAAGAATGAAAGAAAGAAAGAATTCACAACATACGAATTAACACCAACAAGGTTGATCCAGACTCCACTCTTCCTGGAGTAGAAAAAGACAGATTTGAATAATGAAATAATCAGATACTTAGATCGTCTGTCACACTTGAGTCACACAAGGAGGCGCCAAACTTCAGGGATCACAGATTATATAATGAAAAGGCCATGGCCAGGGCCAGGGCCATGGCCAGGGCCAGGGCCCAGGGCCAAGGGCCCAGGGGCCAGGGCCAGGGCCAGGTCCAGGGCCAGGGCCAGGGCCAGGGCCAGGGAGCAAGATGTTCAATTATAATATCTGCTTCCATGCAGGACCCAGCTTATTATTTGTAGATGCTGAAAAATTATTAGCACCAGCTTTGCCTAGACAAAAGGTCAGTCATTTCCTTGTCTCTCTTCCACAGAGAAAAGACAAACAATCAAACAAATAGCCTCTCACATTCTGTATTTGGTGAAGAACTTCTGCCCTCTGTCCCATACATAATTGGTTATGGCTAGGAATATAAGGAATGGTCCCTGTCATTTTTTTTAATAGATTGAACAGTTAATTAACTATATCCTTCTCACATCTGATAGTTTTGATATCTAGGCTAACCATAACTTTTTCTGCTTGGCAGTATTAGGCAGCATTAATATGGCTCCTAAATAATGATTTAAAATCATAAATGTCATTTTTTCATATTTATTTTCTTTATTTTATTCAATTTTACATAACAAAGTCCAATTAAATGAAAACAAACATTGATACACAATATTTGGGAAGTTGGGCGTTGTTCTTTCTAAGCTATTTCCTGCTGGTAAGGGGCGCTGTCTTTGAGGGGAGTCAAAGAAGATTCAGATATCTTGGCTGTAGTCCGTAGGGCTGTTTTGTTCAGATGTTTTGAATGTAGGATCAGCTTCTACTCTGTTTCAGGCAGTCTGGCGTGATCAAACTTCATTAGTCTGGAAGGAATCCACATCTTTTCATTTTCTGTGGAAATAAAAATAAAAATCCTTTTCCCCAGTAACTTGTCCTTCAACTTAAATTTTGGAGTCAAAGCATTTTCTTAATTTAATTTATTATTTTACATGTCGATCCCAGTTCTCTCTCCCTCCCTCCCTTCCCTCCCCCCAACCCTTCCTCCCTCCTTCCCTCACTTTTACCCTCTCTACCCTTTCACATGCACTCTAAACACCCTCCCCTCCCATCCCCCCACCCCAATTCCATGTGTAGGGGAATGCCATCCAGTTGGGGTCATGTAGATCTGACAGGTCCTGTGAAGTAGGGACTAGGGCTTCTCTCCTGTCTCTAGAATAAGGCAATTATCCCTCCATGGGACTTCTAGAAGAGCAGCCAGTACTCTTAACCAATGAGCCATCTCTCTAGCCCAAGAAATATATGCCTTAAAATATATAAAATTAATTTACAATATAAAAATTCATAGCTTAACTTTTAATCAACTTCTGATAAGCTAATCTAGAAAGGACTCCCAGCTGTTTAGTCACAAACTCAAAGTTTTATGATTTATGTTGGGTGTCATGGAAGTATAAATATGAAGGATGTTTCATCAGGCATAAGGCACCACTGACCAATCTATACATGGATCTCTCTTGACAGAAGAAAAATGTACAAGTTTGTAACCCAAATCTGTAGTTTTTGCTAGGACTCAAAGGCATAAGTATATTCCTGCTGTTTTACAGATACCCAATATCTACTTTTTCTACAATATAGATTTCAGTACAGAGAAGTGATGATAATATATCTCAAACTTATGTTCCAAATTTAACCATGTCTCAGTAGATTTGTGCTTCTGGCAGATGAGTATCAGTTACTGAATAAATTCTGCTCCTAAATACTGCTCTAGAGTTACTGTGAACCAGCACAACCAATGTGAATCTTCAACAGGATCTATAACCTAATTCTTCTGATAAATGTGTAATTTGCTGAAGCCCCCCTACTTTTTCTACTTTTTTTTTATTGGTTTTATATACCATTTTAGCCATCTCATGTGCAAGAAAACACTGCAAAGGTAAGCAGGAAATAGTACAGGAAAAGAATCCATTTCACCATTTCCCTGGTTGAGATGCTATATCAAAAGTAAACAAAATTAAACTCCTAAACATAGGAGGCAATGTGAGTAACCTGTACACCAAAAAACACCAGAAGTCTTTTACCTATTGGAGGCCCAAAAATTGGGCCTCTAATGTTTGTTGCAAAGAGGTAATGTGATGGAAAAATTAATAACTAAAAGTTATAAAATTAGTGCTTATTGCAAGAAGGAAAAAATAATGAGAACAAGAATTTCTGCCAATAGATAAATCCCTGACTACAGAGTACAGAATCCACATCCTATTTTCAGGAGAAGAAGTAAAAACAAAGAAAAAAACCCAACCTTTCAGGTGTGCTTATCAATCTTGCCTAAACAAATGCTGGATAATATTAACTTAGTTCCATGATGACCTTGTAAATAAATTTGTACTCTATGAACTGCCTGTATCTTGGAAACCTTGTGAACTGAGATTAGTGGTCTCTAGTTTCCCTTTCTGTTTACCCTGTTATAAACCCCTCACAATTTTAAGCCACTACCTTACTTTTCTGACACAGTGAGGTCCCAGCTGGTTTGATTTTTACCAGTAAAAACCATTTGCTTTTGCAGCCAGGAGTCACTTCCTTGGAAGTTGAGGAAACCAGTAGGCATAATAGTAACAAGCTGCTCAAGGAGGCTTTATAGGCTATAGAACTCCAGGTGACAGCTATTTGAAAATCAAAACACTGTTGTGCCAGCGAAATGCCTGTACTACTTCCTGCTTACTTTTGCAGAGTTTTCTTAGCTACAAGTAGGCTAAAATGCTAGACAATACCAACAAAAGGAAGTGGGATTCAGGAAATGGACCATTTATCAGAGGCATCAGTTTGTAGACACTGTTGAGGATTCACTTTGGCTGGGCTGGTTCACAGTTAGGAGGGAGAGCACTATAGAGGAGCAGGCTGTAGTCAGCAACTGATACTCATCTGCCAGAAGCACAAATCATCTGAGACATGTTTAAACTGGTAACAAAGGTTAAAATGTATATATTTAATTGGAACTCTTTGTTCCTTACCTTTGGTGATCAAGAAAGACAGCAAGACCAGGGAGAAAATTCCATCCTCGGGATAGCTGTATTAATCTGTAGTCCTTTTGACCTGTAAGAAGTGGATCCAAGCTTTATGACATTTGTTCCTCTGAAGCCTATATGAACTGTGTTATATAAAAGGACATAAAAGTTTTAGATATATTATCATCACCAATCTGTGCTGAAATCCAAATTGTACAAAGAAGTAGGTTTGGGGTATCTATAAAACAGCAGGAATAAACTTATGCCTTTGAGTCCTAGCAAAATTTACAGATTTGGGTTATAAGCTTTTTCTTCTGTCAAGAGCGATCCATGTATAGATTGGTCAGTGGTGCCTTAGGCCTAATGAAGCATCCTTCATATTTACACTTTGATGACACCCAATATAAATCATAAAACTTTGAGTCTGTGACTAAACAGCTGGGAGTCCCTGCTCTATTAGCTTATCAGAACTTGATTAAAAGTTAAGCTCTGAATTTTTATATTGTAAATTAATTTCTTATATATTTAAGAAGTATATGTCTTGGGCTAGAGAGATGTGGCAGAGGTTAAGATTACTGGCTCCTCTTCTAGAAGTCCTGAGTTCAATCCCCAGCAACTACATTGTGGCTCACAAACATTTATAATGTGATGTGGTATCCTCTTTGGCTGTGCAGACATGTATGCAGGCTGAACACTGTATGCATAATTAATAAATAAATGTTCAAAAAAGACTTATATATCTTTATATTTTTAAATTCTTATTTAGGATCCATATCAAGGCTGCCTTTATTGCGAAGCTCACAAAGTTTTGGTTAGAAAAGCCATCAATAGAATTAGAGATCTGAGAAGGATAAACTATATGTTACTTTTGAATCTATTAAAAAAAATCACAGGGACCATTCCTTATATTTTTAGCCATATCCAATTTTCTATGGCATTGAGGGTAGAATTTTTTTACCAAGTACATAATGTGAGAGGTTTTTTTTCCCTGTGGAACCTGGAATTGGAAAAGTCTGAACTTATTTTGTCTAGGCAAAGGTGCAGACAATTTTCCAATTCCCTGCAGCCTCTACATAGCCCGAGCTGGGTCCTATCATGCTGCAGTCATTGTGTTTCAGCATCTTGCTCCCTGGTCAGTGTCATCACAATCCATGCTGCCCCACAATGTTCTTTAGAAACCTTTCTTTGGTCATTGTTAGGTTCTGTGATTCTTTGTCTGAAATTATTACAGTTTTTTAGTTAAAATTTAAATGTATTATTCTACAGATCTCTGTAGTATTAGAAGTCTTTCTAGGTAGATCTTAATAGACAACTTGGTTTTCAGTTACTCGATTTAAGCTTAAACTTTTAGAATATGTATAGGAGACAGAGTGATGTTTATTCCTATTATTAATCATTGATACTTAGTTTGAATATAACCAAAAGTTAATCTAAGGATGGCTGGTAAATTGTGTTTCTTAACATTTTATAATAGTTACCAGATTTTATAAAACTAGAACTTTGCATTGTCAGTTTTAGCTTTAAAAATACTGATTTTAATTTGAAACTCCTTTTATGGAAACATAAAACAGGTATGTGATTCAGTTTATCTAAATAACTTATGCTTACCAAATTTGGCAAAAACAAGGATGGATTGCCCACTGTATCATAAAAAAATGAGCTTCTCAACTTTTGGTTAGTATATACAGTTTATGGCTTTGATCTTAAATTTTAGCCCTTTAATTTAAGTACAAATATTAACAATGTAATAAAGCACAAATATAATGCAACCTTCTGAATTTAAACATCTAAAAACTGTTTTATAAAACAATTAAATATCCTGTAATGGCATCTTATAATATCAAATGATTTTAGCACCCTTTATGTCTTTAAACCCATTGTCACCTTGGTGCCTGATAAGTTTATGTTAATTTCCAGTGTTTATAATTGTAACGTTTTAACTAGTTTCAATTTTTAACAGCTTTCGACATAAAACAGAATTAATGTCATCTACATTAAAAGGACATCTTATTTTCTGATAATCTGAATTTAATGACCAGTGCTCAGAGGTAAATTTTGAGCTGGGGGCTGTTATCATTAGACAGCAAAAATGTTTAAACCATTTTTGTTTTAGCTCTAGTCTTGCAATAAACAGGTTTCTAACAGGAAACACTGATAGAACTTTTTAGCAAGTACATATATTTTTCTTGAGAGAAATAAACAGAACTTTTAAACCATTAACCTGGTATGGTCAAAAATTTTAACTCATATTACTAATCTTAAGTTTGTATTTGTAGATATGAGAGCCCACAGCAAACAGCTTACATCTTTCTCGACATTTGGCGCCTTTTCTTTGAACCTCCATAACTTTTTACATTACCTTTAGTCTCTCTCGATTTTGTCAGACATCCCTAGCGAAGAAATGTCTCTCCTTTTCTCTTTTTCTTTTTTCTTATTAGTGACTCTTAACCGGATATGCATGCCTGAAGTGAAATCTTATTCATTTATTTAATTCCTGACTCTACATTCTTACATTGGTGCTTTCCCCTGAGCCTCTCTGCACCCTCTGCTCTCTTAAATGTTAGCTCCTTTTATGAATTTTGTGGGTTACACAAGATCTTCTTTTATGTTATCTTTCAGTATTATAATTTTATTTTTATATCTTTTCCACTCTTCTGGATCTTGCCAATCCTTTTTCCTGTTCTACCTTTTATTGCCCAGACAAATGGAATCATACTCGTAACACCTGAAGTTCCTTCTGATGTTCTCTGTTCTGCTTTGATGAATTGCATTGACCTATAAATCTGCAGACCACTTGACCTGTCTACTAGACGACTGTTATCTTATTTTGTCTTCTTTGCTTCAGACTGATTGTAACAAGTCTGTACATAGCCATCACTTGTAATTACCATATATTTTGTTATTTTTATTTTTTTAGTTGACACAAAAATCTTTACCAAAGCTGTTCTCCCCAAAACCCCTCATCCTCCTCCTCCCCACTCTCACCCTCACCCCTTTCCCTAAGGTCACAGTCACTGCCACCTGAGGAGAGGAGGGCTGTGCGAGGGTCTGGTTCTGTCATTAGCCCCTAGGGATTCAGAACTCCTCTCCTCTCTGACTGCCCACCAGGTGGCCCAATGCACCTAGGCCTTCAGCAACCCAGCATGTATCCAGGATGAGCATGGCTTAGGGCTTCTGTACCAGGAGGAGCCTGGTGCTGTTTACACTGGTGTTCTGTATTACCAGCAGATTGTAAGATTCTGACCTGGGAGTATTTATTTTATTTTTTATTTACTTATTTATTTTTATTTCACATGTCGATCCCATTTCCCTCTCTCTCCCTCCCTCCCACCCATTTACACGCTATTCCCCCCACATGCACCCTTACCACCCTCTGCTCCCAGCTCCCAACCCAATTCCAAATGTATGATAATGCCATCCTGGTGTAGTCATGTAGATCTGTCAAGTCAGTTGAAATAGGGACTAGGACTTCTCTCTTGTTTCTAGGTTAAGGGGGTACCCTCCATTGGGGATGTATCTGCAATGACCTTTTGTCATGAGGAATACATCCTGGTTCCACTGTCTGCAGTCCCTAAGACTGCTCAGTCCTTCTGGCTGAGACCCATATTTAGAGAAGACTGAGTCAGTACCATGCTGGATTCCAAGCTATCAGTCTGGGTGCCTGTTATTTGCTCCTTGTTCAGGTCAGCTGTCTCTGTGTGTTTCTACAACCTGGTCTTGTTCTGTCCATCTGCATCTGGATTCTCGTTAAACTCGTGTTTAGGTTTGGGTGTTTGATTCTGTTTCCAACAGCACTATAGGAGGGCTCCATGATGGTGAATAAGTTAGTTGTTGATCTCACTATCCAGGAAGGGCATTTATGGTAGCCTTTTCACAGTTGCTCAAATTGTTAGTTGGCAATAGTGTTGTAGGTCTCTAGACCTTTCTTTAGATTCACTTTTCTCTTCAAACCAATACTGGCTCCTTCTTTTATTCTCTCTCTCTTTCTGTCTCCCTCTCTCTCTTTCACTCACTCTCAGTCTCTCTCTCTCCCTCTTCTGTCTTGTATTCCTACCCTGACTCAATCTTCCTAGTCATAATATCTTTCCTATCCTTATCCTATCTTCTTATCCATTCTTCAATTGAGGATCATCTAGGTTGTTTCCAGTTTCTTGCTATTACAAATAATGCTGCTATCAGCATAGTTGAGCAGATGTCTTTGTTGCTGGGATATGTATCATTTGGGTATATGTCTAAGGGGGGATTGCTGGGTCCCGTGGTAAACTAATTCCCATTTTCCTGAGGAACCACCATACTTATCTCCAACATGGCTGTATGAATTTGCACTCCCAACAGCAATGGAGGAATGTTCCCTTTGTTATAAGTTTTCATTTGGTGTTTTTAATTTTAGCCATCCTCCAGTAGTAAGATGGTATCTCAAAGTTGTTTTGATTTGAATTTCCCTGATAGCTAAAGATGTTGAACATTTTCTTAAGTATTTTTCAGCTTTTTTGGTTTCCTCTATTGAGAACTATTTCTTCTGTTCTGTACCCCATTTTTATTTTTGATTTTATAAAGTTTTTTTTTCAATCAACGCTTCTATTCTTTTTTTTTTTCATTTTATATAACCAAGTCCATTTAAATAATAACAAACATTTATAGACAATATTTGGGGATTTGGGTGTCGTTCTTTCCAAACTACTTCCTGCGGGTAAGAGGCACTGTCATGGGGGAATCTATGAAGAGGCAGAAATCCTGCCTGTAGTCTGTAAGGCTGCTTTGTCCACCTGTTTTGAATGTAGGATCACCTGGTATTCTCTATCAGTTGGTCTGGCTTGATCAAACCACATTAGTCTGGAAGGAATGCACATCTTTTCATTTTCTGTGGAAACAATAATAGAAATCCTTTTCCCCAGTAACATGTCCTTGAACTTAATTTTGGAGTCAAAGCATTTTTTTTTAATTTAATTTATTATTTTACATGTCAATCCCAGTTCCCTCTCCCTCCCCCCTCCCTTTCTTCCTCCTCCCTCCTTCCCTCATTTTAACCCTCGCTGCCTTCTCACATGCATTCTAACTACCCTACCCTCCCACCCCCCCACCCCAATTCCATATGTAGGGGAATGCCATCCAGTTGGGGTCATGTAGAGCTGACAGGTCATGTGACATAGGGACTAGTGCTTCTCTCCTGCCTCTAGATTAAGGCAGTTATCACTCCATGGGGAATGTGTTCACAAAGTTCTTTTGTGTCCCAGGGATACATCCTGGCTCCGCTGTCTGAGGTTCCTTAGACTGCTCAGTCCTTCTGGCTGAGACCCATATTCAGGGCGGCCATGCTGGCTTCCCAGCTATCAGTCTGGTGGCCCAATAGCTGCTCCTTGTTCATGTAAGCTGTCTCTATGTGTTTCTTCCACCTGGTCTTGTCCTCTCGACATGCATCTGGGTTCTACTTTGACTTAGTTTTTATGTACGGGTATTTGCTCCTGTTTCCAACAGGCATTAATTGAGGGCTCCATGGATAAGTTAGTTGTTGCTCTCACTCTCACTCTCCCTCACCCTCTGGGAAGGGCATTTATGGTAGCCTTTCCAAGGAAGCTCAAATTGTTAGTTGGGAGCAGTCTTGTAGTTCTCTAGACTTTTCTTTGTGTTCAATTTTATCTTCAAACCAATATTGGCTCCCTCTTTTATGTTCTCTCTCTCTCTCTCTTTGTGTCTCTCTTACCTGTCTTCTATTCCAAACCAGGCTCAATCTTCCTGGTCGCACATGTTTTCCTTTCCTCCCCCTCATTTTCTCCTACTACTCTCTCCATTCGCTGCCCCCCCACTTCCCCTGAGGTCTGGGGGACTTGTCCCTTCCTGGTTCTGTAAGGGACTTTATATGAATCTCTTAGAATACACCTTGTATCCTAGTTCCTCTGCTGGTCAATACCCCATTTTTTAATAGGGCTGGTTGGTGTTTTGTTGATTAGTTTTTTGAGTAGTTTGCATATTTTGGAGATCAGCCCATTGTCTGATGTACTATTGGTGAAAATTGATGGAAGATGCCATTCTGTAAATGTTGGCCAATAGGAAAGGAAGATAGGAGGGACTAAGAGACAAGGAGGAAAGAGGAAGTTGGAAGGAGGAGTCAGCATGGAGAGTCTGGAGAAAGCAGAATGCCAGTATGCTTCTCAGTAAGAAGACCACATGAACATACATAGATCAGCAGAAATGGGTTAATGCTTAAGACAGAGCTAGCAGATAAGAAACTAGTACCAGGCCAATAGCATTATGTCAAATACAGAGTCTCTGTGTGTTAATTGGTGCTGGCGTGATGGCAGGACCAGACCCGTGGCGGGCAGAAAAACCTTACTCCTTACATAAAATCTTTTCCCAGTCTGTGGCCTGCCATTTTGTCTTTCCACTGTGTCCTTTGCCTTACAGAACCTTCTAAGTTTGAAGAGGTCCCATTTATTAATTGTTGCTCTCAGTGTCTGTGCCCCTGGATTATGTTCAGGAAGTGGTCTCCTATAACAATTTGTTCAAGGGTACCTCCTACTTTCTCTTCTAAGAGGTTCAGTGTGGTTGGATGGATGTTGAGGACTTTGATCCATTTGGACCATAGTTTTGTGTATGACTACATACTTGGGTCTATCTACAGTCTTCTAAATATCATCATCCAAATGTGCCAGCACCATTTGTTGAAGATGATTTCCTCATCCCATTGTATTCTTTTATATGTTTTGTAGAAAATCAGGTTTTCATACGTATGTGGGTTTGTATCAGGTTTTTGAAATCCATTCCATGTTCTACTTGATTTTTTTTTTTTTTGTGGCAATTCCATGCCGTTTTCAGGAGTATAGCTCTGTAGTAGGGCTTAAAGTCAGGGATGGTGATGCCTTTGAAATTCTTTTATTGTACAGGGCTCTTTTGGCTATGCTGGGTCTTTTGTTTTTCCATAAAAAGTTGATCATTATCCTTTCAAGGTCAGTGATGAATTGTGGTGGGTTTTTAATGGAGATTGCATTGAATCTCTAGATTGCTTTTGGCAAGATTGCCATTTTTACTATATTTATCCTACCTATTCAAGAGCATGGGAGTTCTTTCCATATTCTGGTTTCTTCTTTAATTTCTTTCTTTAGAGCCACAAATCTTTATTATATGAGTCTTTTATTTGTTTTGGAAGTGTTCCTCCAAGATACTTTATGTTGTTTCTGGCTATTGTAAAGTGTTATGTTTCTCTGATTTCCTCCTCAATTCATTTTTGTCTGAAAAAAGTAGGGCTACTGATTATTTTGAGTTTATCTTGTACCTTGCTAGTTTGCTGAAGATGTTTATCAGCTATAGGAGTTCCTTGGTAGAGTTTATTGGGTTTCTTATTAAGCTATATTAAGCTATCATATCATCTTCAAATAGTGATAGCTTGACTTCTTCCTTTCCAATATGGATCCCTTTTATCTCCTTTTTTTTTTGTCTTATAGCTTTAGCTAGAATTTCACGTACAATATTGAAGAGATATTGAGAGAGAGCGCAGCCTTGTCTTGCTCGTGATTTTAGAGTAATCACCTTAAGCTTCTCTCCTTTCATTTTGATGTTGGCAGTTGGTTTACTCTGGGTTCCTTTGTATTTCGGGCATAAATTTTCAGAATTGAGACTTGTGATGAAGGAATTCTCCTGCAATGAATACTTAATGAGCATCTTCATCTCTTTTTAATTTTGGTTTGAAGTCTAACTTGTTAGATATTAGGATAGCCATGCCTGCTTGCTTCTTGTGTACATTTGATTGGAAGATATTCCCCAACCTTTTACCCTGAAGTAATGTCTATCTTTGAAACTTAGATGTGTTTCTTGTATGTAGCAGAAGGATGCATTCTTTCTTCATATCCATTTTGTTAGCCTGTGTCTTTTTATAGGTGAGTTAAGACCATTAATATTGGGGGTGAGTAAAGGCCATTGATTAGTTATGCTTGTTTGTTTTAGAATTGATTTTGGCAGTGGAATTGTGAATATATTTGACCTCCATTACCCTTGGTTTCTTGTATAGGGAGATTATCTTTTGCCTACAATTTGTGTGCATAGTTAACTTCTGTGGGTTGGAGTTTTCCTTCCATATCTTTCTGTAGTGCTGGATTTGTAGGTAAGTATTGGAAAAAAGTCTGTCTTTGTCATTAAATATATTGTTTTCCCCATCTATAATGATTGAGTGTTTTGCTGGGTATAGTAGCCTGGGCTAACATCTGTGGACTCTTAGTATTTGTAGAACATCTATCCAGGACCTTTTTGGCCTTGAGGGATCCCATGGAAAAGTCAGTTGTAATTTTGATGGTTTGCATTTATATGTTACCTGTCCTTTCTCCTTTGCTGCACTTAGTATTCTTTATTCTGTGCTTTAGATGTTTTCCTTATTATATTTCTAGGTTTTTTTTTTTTTTTTCTTTTCTTTCTTGGTCCAGCCTAATTGGTGTTCAGTATACTTCTTGTACTTTCATGTGCGTGTCCTTCTTCAGATTGGGAAAGTTGTCCTCGATGATTTTTTTTTTTTAGTATGTTTTTGACACCTTTGAGCTGGTCTTCCTCACCTTCCTCGCTGCCTATTATTCCTAGGTTTGGACTTTTCATGGTGTCCCAGATTTCTTGGATGTTTTGTGTTAAGGATTTGTTGGATTTATGATTTTCTTCGGTAGATGAATCTATTTCCTATACTTTATCTTCCATGCCTGAGATTCTCTCTTTTTTTCTGTTGGTCATGTTGTGTCTGTAGTTCACAATCATTTGCGCAGTTTTTCTATTTCCAGCATTCCTTCGGTTTTTTTTTTTTTTTTTTTTTTTTTTTTGTCTTTACTTTCTCTATTTTAGTCTTTCAGGGTTAAAGGTCCTGGGTGGTTGGAGGAAATCTGGGATGAGCCCACAAACTTTGTACCTCCTGGGTTTCCTCATGTCCAATGAAGTTATTCCCAAATGTGAAAGCAAAAGGTTTTAATTGGGAAGAGCAAAACAGTCTGGGAATTTACTCTATTGGAAGGCTAAGTTACTTAGCAACAAAAGTGAAATGGAGGCTTGACACCACTAGTCTCAGCTCATAGGGTTTTCAAGGTTACAGCATTTCATAGAGTACAAAGTTTGATTGCAAGGGCATCAAGATTGATTAGCACACCTGCAAGGTTTTCTTTTTCTTTTTCCTGTATCTCATGAAAATAACATGTGGGGTCTGTACTCTGAAATCAGGAAGTTATCCACTAGAAGAGATTCTTGTTCTTTGTAGTTTTTCCTTCTTGCCATTAACCCTAATTTTTAAATTTTTCATCACATCACATAAAGTAAAATATAAATTGTTAAATGTCTCCAAGAACTGTAGTCTTTCCAAGGATGCACAAAAAGCTCATTGAAGTTGACTAAAAAGATGTTTTTACACAGGGCTCCCTGCTCCCAATACTCTGAAGAGATTCAACCCACAAAGTTTTAGTCAGAATCATATAACTGATTCCAGGGAGATTCATGTATCTCATGAAAACCCACAGGAAGTAAAATCTGTCTTCATGTTCCCACTCAGATGTTGGGAGGACCCAACACATGATTCATATACTACACAATGCACTCCTCCATCCTGGGTACAGCGACCCCCTCACTCATAACACGATTACTGAGCTCTCCCAAGCTCTGCATTGACCTTACTGCAGCAATAATCGAAGAACAGCACACACAAAAACAGGTGCCAGCTCTCCTTTAGAGAAAAGCCTGAATCTGGCATTAAGAAGGTCCCTGTACCTTTTATTATTAACAGATCTTGAGGAGGGTCTGGTTGGCTAGTGATGACTGAGTAACAAGATCACCTTCTTAAAGACACAGCGCAATGATTCCTGACCTGGACTTCCAACCCAGACAAAAACCATTTCTAGGTGAGCAGAGATACACATTTCTACTGCACTGGCTTTGACTCCAATAGCAAATACTGCTCTCTTCCTGCACCCACTCCTTTCTCCTGAAAACAAGGTGGCTCTCTAGCTTTCAAAGGCCACTACCCAAACACGTGATGTGATTATTCCCTGTCCTAACTACTAATGAGAGACATTTTGGCACAGAAAAATGAGATGTCCTGTAATTTCCCACTGATGTCAGATGTACTGAAACCACTTATTTCATGGTTGTCACTGGGACTTCAGAAAACCAGGGGAAAAAAAAGTAAAGAAAATAGGAACCAGATCTCAAACAAGAAAGAAGTCTTTCTGCAATCTCAAGGCTGGATGATGGATCCACTGATTTAAAAACCTGACAACAGTCCTGTTCAAGAAGAGAACATTGAATAATGCAGCTATTTTCTCACTGTACCCTGAGGAAGCTCTGCTCGGTCACCACAGTGCTTGTAGAAGCAAGCTTCCCAGCCCAATTCTCTCAGAGTATTCAAATTACCCTGAAGACAACAGTTTTTTTTATTATTATTCATTTTTCAAGAATTTCCGGAATAAAACTCCAAATGCATTGGAGCTATCACCCCACGCATCTGACAGGAGAAAGTTATATTATCTTCTTTCTGATATTGTGCCTTCCCTTCTCTCATGGTTTCTAAATTGTCTGTGACCACTAGATAAAATGTACACCCACTTTCCTTGACCTCAGGAAAAATCCCAGAACAAACATCTTCTTTTTTTTGCCATATGCCCTAAAATCTCTCTCAAGTTTTTAATATTCTAGGCACCCTTCCCTCTGTTGACTAAAATATTCATTCCCATCTGCATTTTGTAATTTTATCTGCAACATCTGCACATTTTTTGAGGAAGGAGGGGATGATCGTTCACACTGCTTGAAGAGAGTGAGTTGTCTATTTTAGACAGGGGTAAGTGACATTGAGATTTGTGTCTCTACAGTTGGCTATTAGGTCTGGATCTTGAGTAGAAGCCAGACCCAAGGTACCCATGGTGTGTCTTTAAGCACACTTTAACCCTTAAGGAAGTGATCTTGTTGATCAAGCCTTACTAGCCAATCAGCAACATCAGGCCAACCTGCGAGTCACAGGCATTTCAGGACACTTCCTATAGCCATAATGTAGGCTTTTGTTCTTGATGCAGATTTGGTTTTAAGCAGAACTAGTGCCCGTGGACTGATTGCTTTTTTGGGAGTGCTACTGTAGTAAATTGTGATTGGAACATGGTTGAGTACAGAAGCCACAACATGGTGAGTGATGGGATGCTATCATAGATGTTTTCATAATTACATTGAACTTTCCGAGTATTTCCAAAAATATTTGTTAATGTGCCTTTGTAATCAGCATGTTGTTATAAATTGTTGTTCATTGTCATAGGGTTGTATTCATTTCATGTTGCAAACTTACCATGTATAGGGTCTTAATTCTGATGCTTCATGCTCCAAAAGACCATTATTTAGTTCTTTATTTTTGTTTTATTGCTAATCTGTGGAAGTGTTTGGCTCATCAGATAAAACATGTTGTGTATCTTGGCAAGAGACTCAGTACATCTTTTGGGGGATGAACAGAGGTCAGATACTGACACATGACTTCACATAATTTATTACATCCCATAACATGTATACTCATACAAACCATTTTCTCTCATGCTCAATAATATAATAGATAGTAATAAACTTGGAAAATTGATAAATATTTATTACACCAATTCTATTACCATCAATTCTAGTATTGACACCCCAATTTAGCTTTGACACACTACACTGGAAATTGTAAAGCTAATTGTACTTGGTCTTAATAGTTAAAACCTGAATTCAGATATGTGATTAATGATGAAAAATCAGAGAAGCAGAGCAGCCCACCCCTAGGTCATACTTCCACTGAATCCTCAGACCTAAGGGGTGGGCAATTCTGATCCTACGAGTCTTCCATTAGAATGGAACAAACTTCTGTCTTCTTCCACTTAATATTTCTCCTCCAAGCCATATCTACCTCCCAAGTACAGGGATAAAGGGATGAGCCACCACCTGTCTCTCTTTCTCTTTTAGGCTGGGTCAATCTGTTGTAGCTTGGGGCGACCATGAAATTACAGATACCACCTCATTATGTCTCCCAAATTCTGGGATTAAAGGTGTGCTCCACCATGGCCTGTCCTTTATGGCTAACTACTGCCTAGCTCCACACTCTCTTCTTAAAGCAATTTTTTTTGTTGTTGTTGTTTGTTTATTTGTTTAGATTTGTGTATTCTTTTTGTTTTGTGTTATTTTCAGACAGGGTTTCCCTGTGCACATTTCTAACTCAATCAAATACACGGAGATTTACCAGCTTCTCCCTCTCAAGCACTGGAATTAAAGGCATATGCCACCACCACCTGGCAGGCTTTATTTGCTAAAGCAAAACAAAATACCACAATGCCACCGTAAAGGAGAAAACCTTTATGGACCCCACAAATTTAATGGCGTGTGGATCCTGCTGAGTTTATCACTTTATAGCTTTAAAGCCTATTTCTTTGACATACTCATGAGTACTGAAGACCAGCTGAGACACCCACACCCATGAACCAAACACATACCAAATTCTTCAAATTTCCATTGGTCATCATGACTTATATACTAGCTAGCCTACAGCCTGTGAGACATTCCAATAAACCCACTTTCTACAGACACACAGAGATATGTTCTACCAATCCTGTTCAAACAGAGAACATTGAATAATGCAGCTGTTTCCTCATCTTCCTACTGAGGAACCTGTGCTGGTTCAGCCTAATACTCATAGATAAAGGTGTTCTTCCCAGCACCATTGTCTTTGAGTATTCAGCTTACCTTGCAGATGACACTTTTTATTATTCTTCATATGTCAAGAATTTGACTCAAATATCAGGAATAAAACTCCAATACAATAGACCTATATCACTGGCTTCTGTGAGGAAAAGATATATCATCTTGTTCGTAATATGGCTCCTGCCTTTCTCTCATGGTTATCTGAGAGGCCTGAGACAACCAGGTAAAAAGTCCCCTCAGGTCTCCAGACCTCAATAAGACAGCACAGAACAAACATCGCTTGTGTCCTAAAAAATTTCTCTATACCTTTAATATTTTGGGAAGCCTTCCATCCATTTAATAAGAGAATCATTTCAGTCTGTATTGTGTAATGGTCTGAGCAAGCTCTGCACATTGTTTGGAGGACGAAAGACAGATAGAACCTGTGCACTGCAGGAAGTGAGCTGGACTGTTTATTGGTGACATGGGTAAGCAACATTGAAATTTGTGTCTGACTATGTTGTGTTGGGTGTTGTCTTTGATTCCAGCACTCAGGAAGTAGAGGCAAGTAGATTTCTGTGAGTAGACTCTGGTCTACAGAGTAAGTTCCAGGACAGTAGGGCCACACAGGGAAACTCTGTTTCAAACACCAAAAGAAATGAATGAATTAATCAAATAATCAAATAATTAATTAATATTAAACAAGTAATGAGAAAAATCTACTAGAATGCAACAACAACAAGATTAATAATAATAATTAGGAAGGAATTGACCAGCTCAGTTTAATGAGCAAGTTCTAGGAGAACAGGCGCCACACAGGGAAATTCTCTCTCAAAACAAAACAAAACAAAAAATAAGTTCCTGTTTGTGCAGATCTCTAAAATTTCTAGGTCTGGAGTAGAAACCAGGGCCAAAGAAGGTGCTGGGCTTGCTGTGTCTTTAAGAACAGTCTAACCCTTGGGGAACTGCTTTTGTCACTCAAGACTCACTTGCCAATCAGGGACACTGAGCCAACCCTCTAGTCTGAGGCCTGGAGGAGACTTCCTGGAGCCATGCTGCAGGCTTGGTTTTGTATCAGAACAGGAGCCAGAGGATTGATTGCTGCTCTATGAGTGGTGCTGTGGGGAATTCTGGGAGGAGCATTGATCAACAGAGAAGCTGAAGCATGGTGAGTGAGGTGATGTGGGAAGGTGGGATGGGGAGTAATGAAATTCTTTTTGGCAGGCCCTCCAGCAGGAGGCTGGACTGGAATGTGCTGTCATATTCAGTATTCAGTTAGGCCCCTGGTGGTCCAGCAGCTTCCCTGACCACCTTGTGGCCTATGAATACTTCTCCATGTGTGCTGTTTCTGAGGAAAGGATTTTGATCTGGTAGCATTATGAATAAAATTCTGTGTAGTCAGCTCCATTATGGTTTTGGTGTGCAGGGATGGCTATTTACCAAAGAAGGAGAGGTTCGGTTACTTCAGTGCCTTCCAGCAGTCCTGCTTTTAACATCTAAAGTTTAGGGGTCACATCCATTCAGAGTTATTATTATTTTGTTTTTGCCATCAAAATAACATTTATTTTGTGAAAAAATAAATAAATAAAAAGACCTTACTTTACATTTTTTTTCAAACTGCAAGTGTGTGTCACTGTGCCTGCCATGTATTTGGTTTTGGTTTTTGATTTTAGTTTTTTTTTTTTTTTTTTTTTTTTTTTTTTTTGAGACAGAGTCTTTCTATGTTGCTTAGACTGGCCTCAAACTATGGCTGTCTCCCCACATTAGCTTTCTGAGTCCTGGAGTTACAGGAAGTTCAAGCTGGATCTATGAGACCCCACAGATGGCCAAGTTTTTAAACTAGGCATCCCAGATGAAGTGTGGCAATGACCTCCAGTCTAGACAAAGATACTTACCACTTTCCCGCTGAAACTTTATTGAAGGTACTTAATTGGCAAATTCCTTTTCAATCATCAGAAAAGCAAATGAATTGAAAAAAAAAAGAAAGAATTTAACAGCTAGGCATTGATGCCACTCACCTTGAATCCCAGTACTTGGGAGGTAGAGACAGTTGGATTTCTGTCAGTTTGAAGCCAGCCTGGTCTTCACAGGAATTTCTGGACACGTTCCAAAGCCACATCAAAACCCTATATCAAAAACCTAAAACAACACAAAATAAAACAAAAACAAAGAATTGAACAAAAAAATAAAACAACAGAGAGAGAGAGAGAGAGAGAGAGAGAGAGAGAGAGAGAGAGAGAGAGAGAATTTAGCCAAGCAATGATGTTTCAAGACTGTAAACTCAGCACTCTGGATATAGAAGCAGGTAGATCTCTGAGTTGAAGAACATCAAGGATACAAAGAGAAACCCTGTGTGTGTGTGTGTGTGTGTGTGTGTGTGTGTGTGTGTGTGTACCCCCTGAATTATGTACACATATGTACATACACATCCAAGTGTCCATGGAGATAAGGAGAAATCATCATCACCAGGAGCTTTCTTTTCTGGTGGTTTTGAGACACCAGGTTTGGGTGTTAGAAATAGAAGTCCAGTCCTCTGGAAGAGGAAGAAATTCTCCTAACCTGAACAATGTTGCTAGACAAAGAGATTCACTACTTACAGTTAGTTCTTCTACAGATTATTATTATTATTGTTATTATTATTAATTGTTAATATCATTCTTTGCTGCAGCATTGAGTGATGATACTGGATCCAACAAACTCAACAAACCTACAGGAGTTTATTGGGAAAGGGAGTGAAGGCAGTGGTAGATGTCAAACAATTGGGGGCAGAAATAGAAAGAGAGAGAAAATTGGCAGTAGTTGCTTGCTAATAAAGAGGAGGGAAGAAGTTTAGAACCAGGCTCTGCAGTTGGGGCCCTTTCAACTGGGGACATGGGGGTTCCATTGGCCCAGCTCCTCATGGCCTTTGCATGCACTGTCTTATGGAGTCACTTAATGAATGCAAGGCTTAGCCTTCCAACTGTGACAGATTTTGAGATGTCAGTGTAGAGTGATCATCTCTGAAAAACAGATCCAGGAGGGAAGTGAAGGTTATCTGTGGAAGCAGAGAAGATCGACTCCAGGGCATGGAAAGAACTTGAGCATTAGAGAGGCCTGTGATCTGGAAAGGTTCCCTAAGAAGAAACAGGCCCTGGAGAGGACATGTGTGGAGTGACAGTCAGGTGCTGAGGAGAAACCACCAAGGCAGGAAGAGGAGTCTTTGGGAGTAGGAACAGGGCCAGGTTGCCTAAGATGAGGGTGAATCCAATAAATCAATTATTACTATTAGGTAGCACATGGTTTACTGGGTGCTATTATTTCCCTTGTTAATTATAGAACGTTAATGTTATAAAAATGTTATAAAGGCCACTAGCTGTAAGTGTGTGACAAAGGCCTTTTAATCTCAACATTCAGGAGGCAGAGGGAATTCTTTCTGTTTGAATGTAGTTGGGTCTACAAAATCATCTCCAGGACAGCCTGGGATTCACAGTGAAACAAGTTCTGGAAAAGCACACAAAAGACCACTCCAGCAAATATGTTTTTATTTATCCCTCCAAATGATAAATAAAATATGTCATGTGTCTTAATTTTCTTTCTACTCTTCAAGCCTTACCCTAAGAAATTCTTTTGCATTTTTTTACTAGTGAAAACATGTTTGCATTTTGTCTGTCATGCACAATAATATTGGGATTTTTTTTTCTCTTTCCTGACTGGTTATCCATTTCTCCAAAAAATGCCCAGTGTAATAAGCATCAGTCAAGTCTTTGGATGTATTCACATTCCCAGTGTGTGTGTGTGTGTGTGTGTGTGTGTGTGTGTGTGTGTGTGTGTGTGTGTGTGTGTGTGTGTGTGTGTGTGTGTGTGTGTGTGTGTGTGTGTGTGTGTGTGTAGACCAGAAAACAACTTTTGGTGCCTATTCTCTCCACCATGAATCTCAGATATTTTACTCAGGTCCTCTAGACTGGGCCCTGGAAATGGTTTTATTCCCATTACCCTTCCAAATCTGGCATGATTGTACTGTAATACCTTGTTGAGTTTATTCTTTAATTACATTTTAATACATATATTTGCTTTCATTATGTGAATTGTGTCTGTATGAATGTATGCAATGCATGTGACTGCTTGCAGAAGCCATAAAAGAGCACTGGATTACATGGAGTTGGAGTTATAGGAGGTTATAAGCCACCAGGCATGGATACTGGGAAGTGAACACAGGTATTTGGCAATAGCAGTAAATACTCTTTGCCTCTGATATAGCTCTAAAGCTCCTAATCCTAATTTATGTTTTTAGTTAAAAGTATTTTTTTCTTGTGTAGTTTTAATTACATTTTTCTTTTCTTTTCTTTTTTTTTTTTTTTTTTTTTTTTTTGATCAAACACATGCCTGTACACATGTGCTATCTTCCAGGCTTTACCAATCAAGGAAACATTTTGTGTCACTGGAATTTGGTATAAAGTGCCACTATCCAATGATCTACTTCAATGACAATTAATTTCATATTTTAGTTTTAGTTTAAATACAGAGTATTGGGTTTCATAGTGGTATCTTTATATGCTTGTGATTATGTGCTTTCCTTGTTTGTTTTCTTCCCACACTACTCTCCCTTTTGACCCTCCTCATCTCTAGCTCATTCCATTTCTTGTAGCATTTACTTCCAAGATATATTTACTAGTCTTTGCAAGTAAGGTTCTTGAGCAAATTCTGTATCTACCAAAATAGTGTTAAAACAAAAATTAATTAAAAAAGATGGGGTAGAACAATCCATATTCAATGGCAAACACTGATATGACATGTCAATTCTTAATATATATGACCCAAACACATGATGAGGAAACATACCCAAGAAGATTAAACAGGAAGAAACTATTGAATCACATTTAAAATTAATAAATTAGAAACAAAGAAAAATAAAATTATTGAATGAAAAACATATTTGATTTTTGTGTGAAAATCAACTATACAGACAAAACTAAGAGAGAGAGAGACAATATAACAATTAATAAAATCAGAAATTAAAATGAGACTTAATCAACAAGGAAAACTACAGAACCATAAGAAATACTTTAAAAATACTTCATCCAAATTGGGAATATATATCTTCATAGTTACCACTTACCAAAGTTCAATCAACTCCACATGAACAATTTGAATATAGAACTATCACACATAGTGAAATAAAATGAATCATTACAAGCCTCACAACCAAAAATAAGTAAGAATTTAAATAAATAAATAAATAAAATCTGAGTGAAACATTGTTTTAACATTGGAATTTACCAGCCTTTCAAAGAAGAGTTAGAAATGTTACTTCTCAACTTATTCCATGATATAAAAACACAAGAAACTTTACCCAATTTATTTTATGATGCCACAGGTACACAGATATCCATGCATTCAGGCTTTTTTTTTTAATATTCATACATAATTTATGTCAGATGTTACAACATCATATACCTTTAACCTGCAACAGGGTACAGTGGAAATTTGGCTTTCTGGATAGCCCTTAACAATCTGGATATTGCAACAGGTTGACAGACTTGGGGATTCCAATTTCAATAATTCAATGGATCATAGCCACTCTGCCTGATAACGTTGAGATCATAAACCTTACTCAGCAAGGCTTTCCTATATTGTGGGAAATATAAAGAGAATTGGAGATCAATTTTTCTCGTGAATATATGTGAACAAATAATAAAATCCTCATAAAGAGATTCCAAAACAGGACAAAATATCATCCAAACCAATAAAGGAGGCATCATTGCAAAGAGGGAGTGATAATACAACACAAAAAAATCAAACATATGTAATGCACAATAAATGTACATTTTAAAAAACATAAGTATTCCTTTATTTATTTTAATTTTATATATTGATGCCAGTTGCCTCTCCCTCCCTTCATCTTTTTCTCTTCCACTTTCTCATGCCTCCTGACCCCCTTACCCTCCTAGCTCTCCACACTCCTCATGTAGGGTGATGCCTTCCAGGAGGGCTAATCTAAATCTTTCAAGTCATTTGGAGTAGGGACTAAGATTTTTCTCCTGTATCTATGTTAAGGGAGTATCCCTTCTTGGAGGATGTGATCCGAAACCCTTGTGTGCACCAGGGATACATAGTAGTTCCAATCTCCAAGGTCGCTTACACTGTCCAGGCATTCTAACTTAGACCCATGTTTAGTGGATCCGAGTCAGTCCCATGATGAATTGCCAGCTATCCCTCTGGTGCCCCTTGGCTCCTCTATGTTCAGATAAGCTGCCTCTATTTGTTACTGCAGCCTGGTGTTGTCCTCCCTCTGTGCATATGGATTCCAGTTATGCCAAGTGTTTAGTTGTGGCTGTTTCCTTCTGTTTGCATCAGCTACTAGATGAGTACTCTATTATGGTGCATAAGTTACTCATCAATCTCATTATCAGGGAAGGCCATGTATGGTAGCCTTTCCACTGTTCCTCAAATTGTTAGTTGGGGTCAGACTTGTAGATGTCTGGACATTTCTCTAGGTTCAGTTTTCTCTTTAAACCTACAATGGCTCCCTCTTTTATGGTTTCTCTCTGTGTCTCTCCTTCTGTCTCTGTCTCTCTCACTCCCTTTTCTCTCATCTATTCCTTCCCTGACACAATCTTCCCACGTGCTTTTCTCTCCTCTTCTGTTTCTTGTAGATCGTTCTCTATTCATTGTCCCCACCAACACCCCATATGCTCAGGAGATCTTGTCCCTTTCCTATTCTGTGAGGGACCTTATATGAACCTCTTATAATCATCCTTGTAGCTGAGTTTCTCAGCCAAAGTGAATTATAAACTGGTGATCAATTGCACTATGTCTAAAATCCATATATGAGTGAGTACATACCATGTTCCCCTTTTTCTGACTGGGTTACCTCATTCAGGATGGATTCTTCAAGTTCCATCAATTTGCCTCTAGATTTCAAGATTACAGTGTGTGTGAGTGAGTGTGTGTGTGTGTGTGTGTGTGTGTGTGTGTGTGTGTGTTCACAGCATAGTACTCCATTGTGGAAATGTGCACCATCTTCTTTATCCATTCTTCAGTTGAAGGGCATTTAGGTTACTTCAATGTTCTTGCTATTACAAATAATGCTGCTCTGAACATAAACATGTCTTTGTTGTGTGGATGTGGATTATTTGGCTATATTCCTAAGTGGGGGATTGCTAGGTAATGTGGTAGAGTCATTCCCATTTTCCTGAAGAGCTGCCACACTGATTGCCAAAATGGTTGTACATGTTTGCTTTCCCACCTGCAGTGGAGGAGTGTTCCCTTTTCCCCACATCCTCTCCCGCACAAGTTGTCATTGGTGTTTCTAATTTTAGCCATTCTGGCTGGAGTAATATATCTCAGAGTTGTTTTGATTTGCATTTCCCTTATACCCAAGGATTGTGAGCAAGTTCTTAATTTTTTTTCAGCCATTTTGGATTCCTCTATTGAGAATTCTCTCCTCATTTTTTTTAATTCAACTTTTAATAGGTTTATTTGGTGTGTGTGTGTGTGTGTGTGTGTGTGTGTGTGTGTGTGTGTGTGTGTGTTTAGGCCAGGGCTATCACCTTCTTTTCCTAAAACATTGCTCCCCTGTGTCTGGGGTGTGTGTAGGTAGGGAGGTACATGTGGAGGTGAGGGGAGAGTTATGAAGAGTCAGTCTCTCCTCTCATCTTCACAGGATTTCTGGAACTCTAACTCAAGCTGTCAGGTTTCTATGTCAAGCATTTTTACTCATGCAGCTATCTTGTCTGCCCCATAACTATTTCTCATCTTCTATCTATCTATCTATCTATCTATCTATCTATCTATCTATCATCTATCATCTCCTATCACTTATCTGTCTATAGTAATCAATTATCAATCTATGTACCTATGTATGCATGTATGTATGTATCTATCTGTTTATTTATCAATCAATCATCTAACATCTATCACCTAACTCACTAGGCACATAGCCTCAAAAAGAAACAACCAGCCTAGAGGCAGTGGCTGGCTGGCCAGCAGGCCCCAACCATCTCTACCTACCAAGTGCAGGATTACACATAGGCAATACCATCCCTGCTTTTCTGTGTGACTGCATAAATGGGATTGTCCTTAGATCCACATGCTTCTACAACAAGACATTTACTGACTGATCTGTGTGCCTAAGTTCATATTCCAGTTTTAACTTTTAGCTTTTAAGCACTTTTTCTGTAAGTGTTAGTATTTGGGCATTTTTACTGACCTGCCTTTGGGGTTCTGACATGCTATGTGCACACCTACAGCCACTAAGAGCACCACCTGTGCACATTCTCTTTGTTCCCTTTTTAAAGGGTCCTGCCTACCTTTCTCTCTCTTCCTCTCTCTCTTTCTGCTTCTCTTCCTGTCTCTCAGTCTACCCTCCTTCCTGCCCCTTACTTTTCTACTACTCCTGTCCCCATAGTTCAGTTTTTCCCCTCCCTTCTCCTATTTCCCATTCCCTTTCCCCTAAAAAAGGAAACAAACTCCACATGAGCTTTTTTTTTTTAATTTTTTATTTTACATATCGATAATCCCTCTCCCTTCCTCCCTCTCTCCCTCCTGCTACACCTTTCTACCCCTTCACATGCACCCTGACCAACCTCCCATCCCATCCCCCCTCACTCCACATGTAGGATGATGCCATCTAGGAGGGGTCATATAAATCTGTCAAGTCATTGGAATTGGGGAAAAGGACTTCTCTCCTGTCTCTAGGTTATAGGAGTACACTTCTATGGGGCATGTGCCCACAAGTCCCTTTTGTGTACCAGGAATACATCCTGGTTCCACTGCCTGGAATTCCTTAGACTGCTCAGGCCTTCTAGGTGAGACCCATATTCAGGGGGGTTTGAGTCAGTCCCATGATGTATTCCAAGCTATCAGTCTGGGGGCCAGTTAGCGTCTCCTTGTTCAGGTCAGCTGTCTCTATGAGTTTCTGCAAACTGGTCTTGTCCTGTCTCTTTGCATCTGGATTCTTTTTCAGGTCAGTGTTTATTTGTGGCTGTTTGCTTCTGTTTCCATCAGTTACTAGATGAGGGCTCTATGTGTTGGATAAGTTAGTCATCGATCTCACTATCGGAGAAGGGCATTTATGGTAGCCTTTCCACTGTTGGTCAAATTGTTAGTTGGGGTCAGTATTGTATTTCTCTGGACATTTCTGTAGGTTCAGTTTTCTCTTCAATCCTATAATGGCTCCCTCTTTTAAGTTCTCTCTGTCTCTCACTCTCTCTTTTCTGTCTTCTATTCCTCTACTGACACAATCAGTAAATATCTTTACCCTTACATTATAAAGACTCTTTTTGTGATCCCCTTTGAAGGAAGTACTTCAAGAGGAAGTGTCCCATGGAAAAATCACAGGGACATGAAGAATTATGGAATTTCAAATAATAATTTCTCTGACCAGCAGTGCCTAGTTATTGCTGGGTTGAGGTGGGCTAGAACCTGAAAATAATGGGAGAGAAAGAAGGAACGAGACCAAGCAATGCTTGTCAAGGTCTCACTTTATTAGGCACAAAGAGGGGTTTTTAAAGCAAAGCGGGGAGGAAGTGGGTAGGGGTAGCTTTGCTGACTCTGGGGCTCTGGTAAGGTCCCACACCATAAACATCAGACCATAAATGTCTGATTATCTCAGTTCCTGGTGTCTGGTTCATCTCAGTTCCTGGAAGGAGTGGAACAGACCACTGTTTAGCAGTTTTCTGTTTTACCGAGATAAGGCTCAATTAGAATTTTAAGGTGTAAGTGATTCTGCAAGAGTATGTGACTCAAGGCTGGCTCCCAACATCTCCCCCTATTTTATTCTTTTTTTATGGAGCGTCTATCTTAGGCTACATAGTGGGCTCCCACAATCGGGCCCTGGGGATGCGCTTGTCATTATGGGACAAATGGTAGGACCCCTCTCTTAATCTACATAGGGTGCATCCGCACTCAGCACTCAAGGACATGGTCAAAAATTGGGCAAGAATCTCGGGCAAGATGAGTGGGCTCCTGAGAGATGGTCCTATGCTACTGCTGTCATTGAGCGACTTACAGCCAAAGAGAAGGGTCTGCCTCCATTTTGTGGCACTGAGATATTCCCGTCATTGACATCTTCATATTTGAGAGAACCAGGTCCTCTGTTGTTCCAGTCCTGTGAAATCGAATCTTTGTCTAGGGTGTTCAGGACTGGCACTGTCACCATCCTCATCAGGTTTCTCAGAAGAGCCCTGTTCCTTTTCCAAAAGCTGCTGGTAGTGTACAGAAATAGCATGAAATCAATTTGAGTTCTGATCAATTGAGTTTATTTCTGGAATGCCCAAAGCCCAAAAGTCATCATCAGTAGCAATCCCATAAATGGTCCCAGGAAAGAAGGAAGCAAGTTAGAAAGCCAAGGGGAGGTGGAAAGCCAATTTTTATACTAGGACTCGGCCTGTTCCCACTGCCATTTACGTTCAGCAAGACTTTTTTTGCATTCTATCTAAGCTGTCTTCCATTAAGCCAGTCTTATCAGCATAAAAGCAACATTCCTCTTTGATTATTGCACAAATTCCTCCTTGTTGTAAAAAAAATAGGTTTAAGCCTTGGCTGTTCTAGAGAATGACCCTTGAGAGAGACAGAGAGAGAGAGAGAGAGAGAGAGAGAGAGAGAGAGAGAGAGAGGAGGTATTACACTTCTGAGGTCACAGGTCCAGTTTTCCTGTTCCACACATTTCCACCAAATGGTCTTGCAGACACTGCACCTCATCTTCTTCCTGCAAGAAAACACAAACATGCCCTCACCTGTAACGAGTAAGGTTTTTCCGCCCGCCACCGCTGGTCTTGTCTTGCTGCTGCACCGCCAGCCCCAAATAATACACAGAGACTCTGTATTTGATACAACACTGTTGGCCTGGTTACTTGTTTCTTATTGGCTAGCTCTGTCTTAAGTATTAACCCATTTCTGCTGATCTATGTTTTTCTCTTACCGGGGAGCCGGCGGCATACTGCTTTCTACAGACTCTCCATCTTGACTCCTCCTTCCTCCTTCCTATTTCCTCCTTGTCTCCTAGTCCCTGCTGTCTTCCTTTCCTATTGGCCAACAGAGCTTTATTCATTAAACAGTATGAGAAACATATACAGAATGACATCTCCCATCATCTCCTCTTTTCTGTCTAAATAAAAAGAAGGGTTTTAACCTTAATATAGCAGAATATATAACATAACAGTTATCAAATAATCACAGTTAACACTATTTAGTCCATTAACATTTAGCAAGATTTGAAGAAAATATTCCATCATCTATCCTATCTTTGTGTGTCTAAAGTAACTTATCTTTAATACTAAGGAAAACTATAACTATAACTATCTGTCTTCAACTCCTTCAAAGACCACAGAAGGATAGTCTATAAACTCTAGAAATGACAGAGACATTTTGCTTTTTCAGTCACCTGAAGTTCTTTTGTAATCTTCCATCTTCAGCCCATAGGCCATAGTGTGTCTGGCAGACTCTTCAGCAAAGCAGGAAACTTTAAACTGTCTTCTTGTATTGGCAGTTTGTCAGTCACTACACTGATGCAAATAAATCAGGTAAGGCAGGATATAAATCAGGAAATATTAGAAAAGTGGTTCAAAGCCCTTACAATTCTGTACAAAAGGCAGAATTGTATGCCATTCTCATGGTACTTATGGATTTTAAAGAACCTCTCAATATAGTTACTGACTCTCAATACGCAGAGAGAGTCATCTTACACATTGAGACTGCAAAATTTATTCCTGACAATACAGAATTAACTTCATTGTTTATACAGTTACAAGATACTATCAGAAAGAGGACTCATCCTATGTATATAACACACATCAGATCCCATACGGGTCTGCCAGGTCCTCTAGCACAAGGCAATGATGAAATTGATCGTTTATTGATAGGAAGTGTGCTAGAAGCCTCAGAGTTTCATAAGAAACACCACGTGAACAGCAAAGGTTTAAAAAAGGATTTTTCTATCACTTGGGAACAAGCCAAGGAAATAGTAAGGAAATGTCCTACTTGCTCATTCTATAACCAAACTCCTTTACCACCAGGCAGTAACCCTAAAGGTATAAATAGGAATGAAATATGGCAAATGGATGTGTTTCATTTTGCAGAATTTGGAAAATTAAAATATGTACATCACACTATAGATACATTTTCAGGGTTTCAATGGGCTACTGCTCTGAGCTCTGAAAAGGCTGATTCTGTTATAACGCACCTTTTAGAGGTAATGGCCATTATGGGCATACCTGCACAAATAAAAACTGACAATGCTCCAGCATATGTCTCCAGCAAATTGAAAGAGTTTTTTGAGTATTACAAGATAAAGCACATAACTGGTATACCACACAATCCTATAGGACAAGCAGTAGTTGAGAGATCCAATCGTACTTTAAAAGAAATGCTCCATAAACAGGCAGGAGGAACCAAAACACCCAAACACAGATTACATAATGCTTTATTAACTTTAAACTTTCTTAATGCTGATGAAAAAGGAAAAACAGCTGAAGAAAGACACTGGACAATAGAAAAAACTTCTGAACTAAATCAGCCAGTGTATTTCAAGGATGTACTGACCTCAGAATGGAAAGCAGGATATGTGTTACGTTGGGGTAGGGGTTTTGCATTTGTATCTACAGGAGAAGAAAAACTATGGATACCATCTAAATTAATCAAGATCTGAGTTGAACAAGAGAAACATCTTAATGAAGAGAAATGACAAGTCATCCAACAAACTAGGTCCTATGAGGTGTGCGGAGGCCTCTCAAAGGTAGGGGAAGTGTTCTGTTCTTGTTTTTACAGGAAAACAGAGAAAACCTATCATCAAACAGCCAAAAGACAATGAACATGTAGGTGCCTACAGAAGAGAAGACAGCTCTTCAGAAACAATCACTTAAGGAAGCAGAATCTGATATATGGTAAAAAAAAAAAAAAACATATTTAATTGTAGTAAACTATTTCTAGAAATCTATTTCTCTACTATCTAGTATTCCTGAAGTCCCAAATTTTGTAAATCAATGCTGGCTTTGGAGTTGGATTTGGCTTTCCTTCTCTAAATTCAAGCATGTTGTTAAGATTAAATTCATGGTTTCTGCCTTAAATCAAGAAGCCAATTGGTGTTAGGCAAAAGAAAACAAAATCTGGGGACTCATATCTTATATGCAATTTTCTCTCTGAAATCCTAATTTTCTCACATACTTTTAATGCTTATTGTTGTCTTTCCCTAATGCATACCTTAAAACTTGAAAATTTTACTTTTATATTGATGTGTAACTTTTCCACAAGGAATAATAACGATTCCTAACAGCAGTCTTTGAACTTTCCGGAAAGAAGATGGGGCCCCACATCATCGTTTCCACTTGACTCAACCTGTAACGTGTACTGTTTTTCCGCCTGCCGCCGCTGGTCTTGTCCTGCTGCCGCACCAGCCCCAAATAATGCACAGAGACTCTGTATTTGATACAATGCTGTTGGCCCTGTTACTTGTTTCTTATCGGCTAGCTCTGCCTTAATTATTAACCCATTTCTGATGATCTATGTATTTCTCTTACCGGGGAGCCGGCGGCATACTGCTTTCTTCCGACTCTCCATCTTGACTCCTCCTTACTATTTCCTATTTCCTCCTTGTCTCCTAGTCCCTCCTATCTTCCTTTCCTATTGGCCAACAGTGCTTTATTATTAACCAGTATGAGAAACATATATACATAATTGCATCTCCCATCATCAACCTGATGTATCGGAACTACAAACATCACCCTAAAACCGGTTTGAGACGGTTTTGCTCGAGACAACTCATGTCTAGCTAGCTGTAATGGTGCACCTTTTTATTACACCCTGGCCAGTTTCAAATAGAACTACAGTCAAGAATTTTCTGCCACACAGTGACTAACTACATATGTCACAGCCAGTTCTGTTGAGAAATTTGGTTGCTAAAAATTTTCTTCCTACAGGATCCATTGGAGCAATCATCGTCCCATTTCAGCAGGAAATAATCTTAATATGACTACGCCCCCTTTCCCTACCCTTGGAATTTTGGGATAATAGTCATCGTCTTTGGGTTGGTTTTAGTTATTTGGGATTGGGTGATGCTTACACTCGGGTTTATCTTTTAGACAGGAATAGGGAATGGTTGGTAAAGGTATGGTTTAGATGGGATATAGGTAGATTAGCCTATTTTCTTGAGAATTTGAGTAAGAATGAGATAGTATTTTACAGCTTACATTGTTGTGTATTCTTATGTGGTAAGCTATGTAAAATTAAGTTTATATTTTGTTATATTGTGTTAAATGTTTCCACTTATAATATTTTATGCACATTATTTTTTACCATATTCTATGTATGTATACTTTTCCTGTATTCAAGACATTTTGTATATTGATACAATTTGGGATATTTATCTTGCTGCCCTTTATAGTTCTACCTCTTCTCTTGACACTTATACTCTACCTCTATTTTAGGGATTTACATGTAGGTATATGTAAATAGTTATATTGTTTAAGTATTTGATCCTGCTTTACTCAGGAAAGTTTTAATCAGTCTTTTTAGCTAAGTTCCCGAGTATTACAGATTATCTTCACTCACATTTCCTGTACCTATGAGATTAGTCAGATATAGATGCTTAATCTTCAATCACTTCATAGACATGCAGAACATGGCATTTAAATGTTTTAATATTAGTACTCCATTGACATGAGACACTGTTGCTCCTGACAGCACCGTGCACTTTCCCAAACATATGTTGGACACTGTTGTTGCTCCTGCTGGAGTTCAATCTTGCCTCAGCTAATGGCCTGTTGGGCATAGAATTGCCCCCACCTTGACCACTGATTTGGACATGCAGTCCTATGTGCTTGCAGGAGACAAATATAGAAGACTGCTTGACCTTGCCAAGTCAGGGTAAGACAGCCATTCTATTTCCCTGCTGTTGTTGTGGTCTGTCAAGTTCTCTTGGCCTTAGCCAAATCTGGGTTTACCAATGTCGCTGTGAGACCTAGGGTGACTGTTCAGGTGGCTTGCTGTTTCTGTCCTTGCTGCACCTTTTGGAAGTTGTCCATCAGCATTTCCAGTCTACTCTAGTATTGTTAATTTCCTTCTCAGGTCTTGATGAGGTTGAAGATTAAACTATCACAACTATTATTCTCTCTTCCTAGTTAGATATATTAGGTACTAGACTTACGTTTTCCAGCTTAGGACAACTGTATTGTAAACTCCATTATGCCCTCACCCTAGGACTAGATATGTAGGTCATTTTGTTCTCGATTTTCCTTTTCTTAGAGCACACTTGTTATTCACTGTTTTGTATATAGTTTTGTATTAAGCCTAAATCATTTCTTTAGACTAAAAGGGGAATTGTAGTGAGATAGTCCTTCTGTAGCACTGACCACGCCCATTGGGGGGTGGAGCGATGGGCGGAGGTGACCTGAGGAAGGAGGTCGGAGGGGGCCAGGAAGGTGCTCTCTCTTTCTGGCGTGACTCGGACAGGAGAGGATCGGGTTGAATTTCCTGGTGTTCATCTGTCTAGGTTGTAAGTTATTTCTCCCTGAATAAACATCTATTCGGCCTATTTGTTTATCCTGATCCTTATTTACTGCAATACTCACCCCCCTCAACCCCCTATTAGGAGAAAGTTGGGCCCTTTCCATAGTCTCAGACATGGATCTTTCCATTTGACTTGAGTAAATGTCTCTTGAGTTTCATCATATCAGAATCTGTCTGCGACAGATTGCTCATAGGCTTCCACATTCAAAAAATTTAAATGAAGAGAGCATCATGTAGGGCACCACTTGCCCTGACCAGCAGGGCCTAGATATTCGTGGTTGCTGGGAACCAAACTCTTATGTTTTTGGTTGTGAGCCTAGCCTTTAACAGCTGAGCCATCTCTACATATTAAGAGCACATGAAGCTATGTTGTGAAATAATGGTGTGTAGTACATTGGTGCCATTGCTGCTTGACAAAGATCCAGCATTTCCACATGGAAGACCAACCAAAGAGCTGAAGCACCTGCAGAGGCAAGCAGAATTCTTTGAGCTTAAAGTCAGACATGCAGAATAAGTGCTAGGACAGCCCAAGACACAGAGAGCAACCCTGTTGTAGAAAAGTTGATGAAATCCACCTTTAGCTGTTTGGTGGCAGTGCACATGTTTAAGCCCAAATCTCATGAGGCTGAGGCTGTCTGATTTTCATGATTTGAGGATATCCATGTCTACTGAATGAGTTCCAGGACTAAAAAGATAAAGCCTTTCTTGAAAACAGCAATGCAAATCTACACAAATCAAGAAATAATCTGATGCACCTTTAATATGGATCGAATCATCTGGTGTTAGCCTGCATAGGTAAATGAGGAAGCTCTCTTTTTGGCTACTTCTCCTAATTCTGGCTACAATTTCATTCCTATACTAGCAATAGAGCCATATTCTTTGAAAAATTTAGTATATATTGAAGAAATGTTGAGACATCCAGCCTGATGAACTAGACAACTACTGTACTCTTAAGATTTCACATGGTAGGCAGGCATTGATGAACTACCTGAGAAAGAACTTTTGAGACATTCTAGAACATTTGCTTGGAGAGATTAATCCTACCAGTCCTGTGTATGTAGAGAAGCATGAATCCATGAATAATGCAGATAGTTTAACACTGCTCACTGAGTAAGTTGTGCTGGCTAACAGTAGTGTTCATAAACAAAAATCTTCCTAGCTCCATTCCTCTCTAAATTTTCAACTGTCCATGAAGAATGCTCTTTTTATAATTTTGCATTTGTCAAGCGGTTTTTCTGAGGTTCATGAATAAAACACCTACAGTGATAGAACAATCATCAAGCTTTCTTATGAGAGAAAGACAAATTATCATCTTTTGGAAGTGGTTCCTGCTATTATTTCCTGACATTTGGAAGTTCCTATACAACCAGTCCAATAACACCTCATGCTGCACACTGCTCAGTGGGTGATGGGTCTCCATGGGTACCAAAACTCAATGGCCAGGTCAGGAGTGGCTTTGGCTTGACAGACAGACACAAACACACTAGAAGAGGTTTGCACCTGCTGCAATTTTTCATTTAGAGTATTAGGTTTTTATACAGAAATTACAAGGAACTCATTTTGGTCACAATTTACAGACATATTATAAAATGCCAGTAATTCTTTTGAAGCGTGAGATCAAAAAACACTTATTCTGACCTGCCTGTGGTAAGTGCAGCAGAGATTTGGTTTACTGAGTTTAGATAAAAGTCATTGTCTGTGATCAGTGAACTGTTAACAGCATTGAAAAGAACATTTGCATTGCTTTATTAATTTTAGAGGATAGTCCTAATTTTTTTTATTTTATTTTATATAACAAAGTCCAATTAAATGATAACAAACATTTATACACCACATTTGGGAGTTTGGGCGTCATTCTTTCCAAACTACTTCTGGCTAGTAAGGGGCGCTGTCAAGGGGATTCGAAGAAGATTCAGAAATCCTGGCTGTAGTCTGTAAGGCTGCTTTGTCCAGATGTTTTGAATGTAGGATCAACTTGTACTCTGATTCAGGCAGTCTGGCATGATTAAATGACATTAGACTGGAAGAAATCCACATCTTTTCATTTTCTGTGGAAACAAAAATAGAAATCCTTTTCCCCAGTAACTTGTCCTTCAAATTAAATTTTGGAGTCAAAGCATTTTTTTTAAATTTAATTTATTATTTTACATGTCTATCCCAGTTCCCTCTCCCTCCCTCCCTCCATCACTCCCTCCCTCCTCCCCCTTATTTTACCCTCTCTGCCCTCTCACATGCACTCTAACCACCCTCCCCTCCTATCCCTACACTCCAATTCCATATGTAGGGGAATGCCACACAGTTGGGGTCATGTAGATCTGACAGGCCATGTGAAGTAGGGACTAGGGCTTCTCTCCTGTCTCTAGATTAAGGCAGTTATCCCTCCATGGGGGATATGTTCGCAAAGTCCTTTTGTGCACCAGAGATATATCCTGGCTCCACTGTCTGAGGTTCCTTAGACTGCTCAGTCCTTCTGGCTGAGACCCATATTCAGGGGGGCCTGAGTCAGTCCCATGTTGGCTTCCCAGCTATCAGTCTAGTGGCCTTTAGCTCATCCTTATTCAGGTAAGCTGTCTGTATGTGTTTCTGCCACATGGTCTTGTTCTCTCCATCTGCATCTGGGTTCTAGTTTGACTCAGTGTTTATGTATGGGTGTTTGATCCTGTTTTCAACAGGCATTAGTTTAGGGCACCAGGGAGAAGTTAGTTGTTGATCTCACTCTCCGGGAAGGGCAATTATAATAGCCTTTCAAAGGAAGCTCAAAGAGGAAAGAGGGAGACAGAGAGAGAGAACATAAAAGAAGGAGCCAATGTTGGTTTGAAGATAAATTTGAACACAAAGAATAGTCTAGAGAACTACAAGACTGCTCCCAACTAACAATCTGAGCTTCCGTGGAGGAGCAGACTAAAGTGTGACAGACGTTCTAACTATCTGATTATTTCATTATTCAAATCTGTCTTTTTCTACTCCAGGTAGAGTGGAGTCTGGATCCACCTTGTTGGTGTTAAATTGACTCTTGTGATTTCGTTCTTTCTTCCTTCCTTCCTTCCTTCCTTCCTTCATTTCTTCATTTCTTTCTTTCTCATTTTCTTTCTTTAAATCAATGTTGATATCAATTTGTAACCTCTCTAGGGGTGAATTATCAGAAATTATCTTTTTATTCATTCATTTTTTTGTTCATCTCTATGATTAAGACTCAGTGACCCTTCAGTATGGAGCAATAATTTAGGCTTCACGGATAAAACACCACCCACTTCTTTAATGTTTATTCATTTAATTATGAACATCTGTCATTATGTATTCAGTAATCCCTGGGGTTTGGGCCTCCTTACACTTCCTTAGTTGTTAAACTAGGAAATCGAATAATTCATCATTTAATTAACGAATTTAAAATACAGGTGATGTTATGAACCATAAGTCCCTTTTGGAGTCAGATTTTGGGAGTTGATGTAACATCATCTCATTACTTCATCATTTAGCTATATAAATAGATCTGTAAATCGCGATAGGTTTAGGATAGGTTTGGTGCCACTATGTCAGTGTTAATATAAAATGCATATTAAGTAATTATCAATTTAATTTTTAAACACATCATTATTCCAGGAAGAGATCTGTCTGACTAATCCATGTGGGATTTATTTATGCCCCATCATTTCATTATTCAATCATTATTCATTGTACATTAATTATTTAAATCGATGAAGAAGTTGTTATTCTTGACTGGGGTCTGTCCATTCTTCCACGGAGTTAATCGTGTAGCATTATTTAATTATCTAAGTACTACTTCCTTGACAATCATTGGAGTTTCGTTCCATCTTATGAATGGTAAGTAAGCAGGACTATCAATTTATTAACTTATTGTGTTTGCGTAAGTAATGATGGTGTCTTGCGTCATTTGGCTACTGTGGGATTGACACAGGAGGAGATCGGTACCAGAATCAGTGCCCAGAGAATGGGGGACACTTTCTTATACAGTGATTGCTGATTACGTAATAGTAGATTTTTAACAATCGAATGATTACACGATTTAAAAAAAAAAAAAAACTGTATGTTTCGCATCATCAGGTTCTGAGAGGTTACAACAGAACACACCCATGAAGGACACAGTGACCACTGATTTTAAAAATGCAATAACAGAATAATCTCCTGATCAGGGAATCACATCTAAAGAACTCTGTCGTTTTCAAGCTTATGTCACTATAAGCATGTTGTAGCTTGAGAGACTGGTAAATATGTAGAACTCAAAAGAAAGTGCCCTGCTTTGTTGTTGTGAGAAACTCAGTGAGGCTGTAAGGTTAGTTCATCGGTGGGTATGCTCCTTTTAGCATGTGGGAGGGGCACTAGAATGTGACAGAATGTTGGTTCATAAATGTTTCCTGGCAACACTGCTTGCATTCTGTATCCTGGTATCCTGGGCCAAGGACCAGAGAGCAGCTTCGAGAAAGTGTTATCATGGCACGTTAGAGTCTCCCAAGATAACTATCTCCAAAAACTTTCAATGACAGCATTTTATTCGCCTAACCAAGTCATAGCCAAATCTCTGGAAGTTTGCCTACAGCTTTTCGTGGTTATCAAATTCAAGATTACCTAATTATCACATAACATCTTCTGTGGAGAAACAGTTAAAGTCTTCTGTTTATGAATTCTCTCTCTCATAACAATTAATACTATGGAAACAAAGAAAATAGACTCACAAATATTCATCAAAAGGTGAGTTTGCCATTGTTAACTTCCTTCAGGATGGTGATAATCCATTTGTTAGAGTAGACTTAGGGATTATTGGATTGCAGTCCATCTCTTTTGAGGCCGCCATCCAAAATAAAATGTGTGGTATCTTCTAAAACCCTGCATACACAATAACATTTCAGCATTTAAACATTTTACTACTCTGTTCTGCGATTAAATAAGGGATGAACTTGGGAGTTTCCCACAATCATGTGGGAGTCAGTGAGAGTCAATTGTGTCGAGTAAGGCAGATCATTTCATCCTATGATTATGTTGTTATTTGATTATTAAAATAGGACATTAGATAATCCACGATCAGTGGATTCCACGTTGTGGGTAGCCATTATTATGGACCATCTAAATATCAATTTTGTAGTCAAAATATTGAAATTAATAACGACAGCATGGTTCATGAGCCTGGTTGGGAGCCACCTTAGGGAAGTGGATGATGTTACATGAACTCATTATTTGATTATTTAATTATATAAAACAATGATTATATTGTCCATGACACCTGGAAACTGGTGCCACAGATCATCTAATTACATAATTAATGAATTTAAATTAACAATCTGTATTAATCCCCAAGATAATGTAAATATTTGTATAGTTATGTAAACAACAATCCTCCATTCCATGAAGAGTCCTGTAAAGCTCCCTCTTGTGGAGATAATTTGCAATATCTTCACATTTTATGATTCATTGACTCAATTGATGATGATGACATCTTTCATGACTGGAGTCTGGCCATGCTTCCCTGCCAGTAAAATGCTACATCCCCTAATTATTGTGACGGTTATCTATTACTGACATATTTAATTCTTTATGTAAACAACAGACAGTGCCATCACCGATTACGGTTAGGGTCAAAAATCTGTCAGGGACAAAGTTTGGAAAGTTGTAGACACGGGCAGAGCATTTTCTGAATGATCTATGCATCTCCCAGAGTACGAGGGATGCTGGGTAATTGAGTCCAGAAGGTTGCACGGTGCCCTCTGTGAAGTACAAGGACTTCACCAAGGCAGGCACGGTGGTTTGGGTGTTGAATACCTGTTCTTCCTCCACATCTTCACATGGGTTGTGATCTACCATGAGAAGAAGGAGTGGCACTAGGAGTTCGGCACCATCACCAAGACCTGGCAAAAGGATGACAACTTAGAACACTGAAGAACATCTCTCTCTCAGCTATGCTATTGATGCCCCTACTGCAGCCATCTTTTCAGCTGTTATCAACGTTGTCGTTGCTACTGCTACGCCAGGATTGGGCCCATTATCCCACATCCTGCCGCACCACAACAGAGATTCAGGTGCTTGTGATGATGAGGGGCCAACAGAATTCATCAGGCAAGACAGTATAGTTATCTGATGATTAACTGATAGCATGTTAAAAATGTGTGATGACAGCATACAGTTTCATACCTGGCAAGTCTGCCCAGGAATTGATGATACAAAAAAAAAAAAAAAAATGTCAACGGCTTACATATTTAAAGATGTAATTATTAAATTCTTTCATTATATAATGTGATCCATAAAGTTTGGCGCCACCTTGTGTGACTCAAGTGTGACTGACCATCTAACTATCTGATTATTTCATTAATCAAATCTGTCTTTTTCTACTCCAGGGAGAGTGGAGTCTGGATCCACTTTGTTGGTGTTAAATTGTATCTTATGAACTCTTTCTTTCTTTCTTTCTTTCTTTCTTTCTTTCTTTCTCCCTTTCTTTATTTAAATCAATGTTGATATCATTTTGTTATCTTTCTAAGGGTGACTTATGAGAAACTATCTCTTCACTCATTCATTTTTTGTTCAAATCTATGATTAAGAACTCAATGTCTCTTCAGTATTGAGCAATCATTTAGGCTTCACGCATAAAACGCCATCCACTTGTTTAATGTTTATTCATTTAATTATGAAAATCTGTCATTATGTATTCAGTGATCACTGGAGTTTTGAGCCTCCTTAGGGGAGACGGTTGTACCAGACCATCACATCATCTAATGCTACACTTACTTCTTTAACTGTTAAACTAGGAAATTAAGTAATAATTCATCATTTAATTTACATATTTAAAATTCAGGTAATGTTATGGACCATAAGTCCCCTTTGGAGTCAAATTGTGGGAATTGATGATGTAATATCATCTTATTAATTCATCATTTTGCTATGTAAAGAGATCTTTACATCAACGATAAATTTAGGACGTTGGTGCCATCTCGTCAGTGTTACTATAAAAGGCCCTCTAATTAATTATCAATTTTATTTTTTAAAAACATAATTATTCCAGTAAGAGATCAGTGTGACTACTCCATGTGGGATTTAATATGCAACACTATGTCATTATTCAATCATATTTCATTAAATATTATTCATTGAAATCGATGAAGATGTTGTTCTTCTTGACTGGAGTCTGGCCGTTCCTCCATGGGTGTTAATTACTTGGCATTATTTAATTATCTATGTATAACTTCCTTGACAATCACTGGAGTTTGGTTCCATCTTATGAAAGTTATGTATGGAAGACTATCCAATTATTAAGTTATTTGATTGGGTAAGTAATGATGGTGTTATCTGTCATTTGGCTGCTGTGGAATTGACACAGAAGGAGATTGGTACCAGAAGTCGTGCTCAGAGAATGGGGCCACTGCCTTATACAGTGATTACTCATTACGTAATAATAGATTTTTTACAATCGAATGATAAGAACTCTGCACATAGGGGACAATTCTTAACTATATCAATAGCTTGGTCTCTAGTAATTTTCAAATGGAATTTGAGTGACCATGCATTAAGGTGGAAGGTTGTATGAGCTTTGCAGGCTGCTTCATACCCAGACTCTCTCATCATCATGATGGCATTATCTGTTTTAGTATTAAAATCAGCAATAGCATTTCCTTCACTTAAAGGGCCGGGCAAATCAGAATGCACTCGGAGATGTCCTACAAAAATTGGATGAGAGCGCCTCCATAGTAGGCTTTGTAAGGCTAGTAAATATTCTTGTACACGAGACACTGGAGCTATATAAGCAGCAGTTTCTAAGGGAGCCAATATATGATACACATATTTACTATCCGTGTATAAGTTAAATGGCTCATCAGAAAAATGTTGAAGGGCTAATTATACTGCAGCTAGTTCTGCAAATTGTGCAGACTTCACTTTAAGTATAGAGCGTTTGATAATGGGAAAAGAAACAACTACTGCACAACCATTTGAAGAGCCATCTGTAAATATATTACGGGCCCCCTTCAGAGGATTTTGGGAAATAAACTTGGGGAAACACACTGGGTGATTTTTAAAAAATTGAGCTAACTTACTGGAAGGAAAATGACTATCAAAGCGGCCGGGTGTGGAACACAAGAAATGTGTTCACTCTTCATCAAACTGTTGAAGCCATTGAATCTGTTGTTGAGTATAGGGAGTAACAATGAAATCCAGCATCTTGCCAAAAACTTGAATACTCATTTTGTATGCCTTTTGAATAATAGAAAGCATTGCCTGAGGATAAGATCTAACTGTCTTTCTTGGGGATGCATGTTCATGCACCCATAATATAGGCCAGTTTGCCAAAATACCGCAGTAGGGGAATACACTGAAGCAAAGACTAATAACATCAAGTTCTGAGATTGTCAATATAATTTAAATGTGCAGATTGGAGACATTTTTGCACAAGCTGTATACATTCTCGCTCATCAGGCGGTAAGGTGCGCAGAGAAGTGGGAACAGAATCTCCTTGTAAAATATCAAATAATGGTCTAAGATGCCCAGTGGTTAGGGCCAAACTAGATCGAACCCAATTTATGTGTCCCAATAATTTTTGAAAATCATTAAGTGTGATCAGATTATCCAGCCTTAAAGTAATCTTTTGAGGACGGATACCAGAAAATAACCCAGGTTATGATGGGTTATTATGATGACCCAGGTATTGATAGGGAAATTCTTGTTGCACCTTTTCTGGGGCTAATCTTAAGCCAGCTAGTTGAAGATTATGTTGCAATTCCCCAAAAGCCTCATTCACTTCCTTAGAATCCGGGCCGGCTAAAAGAATATCATCCATATAATGTATAATATATAGGGATTGAAATTTCTCTCTAATGGGGGCAATGGCCAATGGTACATAAATTTGACTAATAGTGGGACTATTGACCATTCCTTGAGGCAACACCATCCATTGATATCTCTTATAGGGCTCTTTAAGTTTAATAGAAGGAATGCTAAATGCAAAACATTCATTATCCTGAGGATGTAAAGGAATGCTATAAAAGCAATCTTTTAGGTCTATAACTAGTAAATGATAGCCTTGAGGAATACCCACAGGGGAAGGCAAGCCAGGTTGTGTTGCTCCCATAATTTGCATACAATCATTAACAGCTCGGAGATCTTGTAGGAGTCTCCATTTTCCAGATTTTTTCTTTATAACAAAGATTGGGGTATTCCATGGGGAAGTGGAAGGAACAATATATCCTGTCTCTAATTGTTCCTTTACAACTTGATGTGCAGCCTGTAACTTTTCAATAGATAAGGGCCATCGCTCCACCCATATTGGGTTATCAGTTTTCCAGATAATAGGAATGGAAACAGGCTGTATAGCAATAGCCCCTAGGGAAAATTTCCCAGCCCAGAGCGATCTCCGGCTCTTTTGAAAATTACATTTTTGGATGTAACAGACTAAGGGTCATCTTGTAGGAATTTACCCAGTCCTTTTTCTTGTATATAACCTTGGTCAGCCAGCATATTATTAACAGGCTCAGTAGTAAGGACTGTTCCCATGGCCTGAAGCACATCTCTCCCCAAAAGATTAACAGGTATATGACTTAACATAAAAGGCTGAAAAATTCCTGTATTTCCTTCATCATCTCACCATTTAAGAAACTGAGTACTACGTTCTGGAGCCATAGTAGTTCCTACTCCTTGTAAATGAGTGGAGGCTGGCTGAAGAGGCCATGCTTGTGGCCAATGTTTTTTTGCTATTTTTGAGGACTCTGCTCCCCTGTCCCCAAGTCCAGAAAATCGTCTACCTTGTATGGTAAGGGTGAGCATGGGGCGCTCTTCAAGAGTTGATACCCAAAAAGCACCCATGGAGCCTGTGGACCCAAAACCAGCAGATCCCCTGATGTCCTTTAAAAAGGGGTTGTTGGTTTTGAATTTAGGGAGAAGAACCAATTGCACTATCCGAGCATCCTGTGGTATCATTAATACCCCCATTTTTGCCCTAAACATGATTTTTATTTCTCCTTGAAAGTCTGAATCTACGATTCCTGGAATAACTCTAATTCCTTTTCACAAGGCATTACTGCGTCCTAACAATAGCCCTATTGCTCCTGGGGGAAGAGGCCCAAACACTCCTGTTCTCAAGGCTTGAGTGCCAATTGTGGTGTTAATATTGCTCGGGTGGCAGAACGGAGGTCAAATCCTGTGCTTCCTGGGGTACCACTGATAAGGTCCTGGACATAAAGGGGTTTCTCTGAGGGATCATCTGTATTGGGCGGGTTACAGGTGTATCCATTGCCCCGTACATCTGGGCTTGAGAGGCCCGAGACTGGCCCCGCTTCCAGTTTCCCTGAGCCGGTAAAGGATTACCAAGGGCAGCTGTCTTTGACCAACATTCCTTGCTCCAATGATGACCCTTATTGCAACGTGGGCAAAGCCCTGGCCTAGGGCTCAATTGTGTTGCCACACCCTGGGGGCAGTTCCTTTTGAAATGTCCTAGCTGTTCACATCCAAAGCTACTCTTTGGTCTGGCTCCTCTATTGTTCTCCCCTCTTTTCATAACTGAAGCTATAACCTGGCCCATAATGTGATAACCATCTATGTCCCGACATATGCATATATAGTCATTAAGACTTTTGGACTTATGGGGACGTAAAGCCTCTTTACAATACTTGTTTGTATTTTTGAATGTTAATTGTTTAACTATGGGCATGGCATTTTCAACATCACCAAAAATATGTCCTGCCAGCTGTAGGAGGTGGTCTGCAAATTCTGAGTAGGGCTCAGACAGTCCCTGCAACATCTTAGATAGTTGATCTCTTGCAGCCTTATTAGTCAAGGCTTCCCAAGCTCTAGTAGCAGCAGCAGTAATTTGTGCATAGACCTCTAGGTCAAAAAGAATTTGAGCTGTAATGGTAGCATATTGACTTCTATTTGTAGCATTAGTGAGCATATCTAAATTCCTAGCAGGTAATCTGGCATCAGCATTATTTTGCGCGGTTCTTTGTAAAATTCTTGAAATTTGCCTCTCCAGAGCAAATAGTCACCCCCATTTAGTAAGGCTCTACAGAGCTGCATACAATCACTAGGGGTACAATTTAACACTGGGAAAGACTCAAAAAATTGAGTAAAAGGACCCATAAGCAGTGGCAGCCTCTTTATGCTTTTTTATATCCTTAAAATTTAATGGGCTGTGTTCCCTAACCCTGTTATCTGAGGATCCATTGTCTCAATCATTGGAAACATCTGTCTTTCCTTTTCTAATGCTTCTATCTTGTTCTAATTCTCATATTTCTTTAAAAGTCTTATTCATCTATGCCTTTTCTTTTATTTTATTGCAATGAATTCTTTAGATGACTTGTTTTTAATCCTGGTGATTTTCAATAGGGCCATTAATTGCTCATTGAGCTTTTCCTTATAGTTATTGGCATCCATACTTCAATACACCCTCATTCATTTATTTTTGCCGGCCGGCCTTCGAGGGCGATCTCTTAGGTGATCCTTTTTTTCCCGAACTCAGTGGGACCTCCACTTGTTGCTCCCGCACTACCATCTCTACCACGAGTTGGGCGAAGGCCTAGAGATTGAAATAAAGGCAAGACAGTGGGTCATTCATTCAATGGCAAAGTTGGAACACCAAATGCCGAGTGCTGTTTATTGAAAGGGAAGAATGGGCTTAAATACCGACTTATAACAAAGTGGAAAATTACAGGAATTTTTTGGCTTAGCTCCTCCCTGTGTTGTCACAAGGTGTGTGTCACAAGATGTGTTGTCACGAGATGTGTGTCACAAGATATATTGTCACGGAAAGAGTACCAACAAAAGCCTTGGGACAAGGAGTTCCTGCCAAAAGCTTCAGGCTAGCTCAAGGTGCCTTGGGGGTCCATGCAGGGCCCTACATTAAATGATGCTTTTGATAATGATTATCTATCGTTCCTTCAAACCCACATTGCATTATGGCCCAATTATCGATAGTGCCACACAAGATCTTAACCTAGTGACAGTAATAAAGCACCACAAGTAGCGCTGTGGGCAGTATAAAAAATTGAATGCTTTGTTGAATTCCACTATGAGGCAAACTAGCGACTCTGGGGGATAATGTTCTATTGCTTTCGCTGGGGAGATTTTGGGATGAATCCAAAGCAATGCTCCGACCTGACATAACAACCATGTAGTCTGATTTTAGGTAGGGAGAATGCATAATGTGATAGCTTGACCTTCCTTCCATCTAGATAAAAATACATTTTGTAGTCTTTCCTCAACTTTACATAAGGCTTCTCTCGCTTCAACAGTCAATTGCCTAGGAGAATCAAGAGTTGGATCCCCTACTAATATATTATAAAATGGCTTTAATTCATAATTTGGCAACTTTAAATAACTCCTAATCCAATTAACATCTCCTAATAACTTCTGAAAGTCATTTAACGTTTTCAAATTATCCTTTCTCAACTCAATCTTTTGAGGAACAATTTGTCTTTCATACACTTTGGCTCCTAAATAATTAACAATCTTATCCTTTTGAACATTTTCAGGGGCTATAAATAACCTTTTCCAATAATTTAACCAAATCTTCATAAGCCTGATCTAAAATTTGTCCATCCTTGGCCGCCAACAATATATCATCCATATAATAGATGCATCTCAAGGTATGACATTTCCATCTTAACACTAAGAGTCATGCAATGTCTATTCAGGGCTTCAACTTGGGCTACAGTAAAAGAAGCTGAAATCCCATATGTTCTCATAGACTCAGCCAAAACCTTGATGACCTTGAAGTCTAAAAGCTCCTCATATCTATTGCCTTGGGCATCCTTGACAACCGGAAAAGCTAGACCAACATCAGTTTGGACTGCTCTCCACACCTCAGGGAAAAGGAATGCCCTGTCCTTCGGCCCCATCCTTGCTCCATCTGATAAGGGGAGCCGCCAATGGCTTTATTCCAGGGGATCCTCCTCCTCCTTATATTGCCATTTCTCCTTCTCTTCCCCTCTCTGTTCTCTAAGGGATTGTTTCTGAACCTTTTTCTACAAGGGCCTGCAATTCCTCCTCAGAGTCTGTTTCGTCCATATCAGACTCCCCTGTGCTCTTAACCTCTTCTGATCTTTCTTCTTGTAGCATTTCTATCACAGCTTGCTCCTTTTCAACTGCCTCTGTACAGCATTTCTGGTTCTCAGTGCAGCTATGCATTAACATCCAAATGGGTCTGACTCCAGGCTTCAGCATCCCTTGTTCCCAAGGGAAGTCAAGATCCCTGCCAAACTTGTCCCAGAACACTAACATAAGGTCTCCCGAAACTGCGAAACCAAGGTGCAATGGCATCGCATTCGCCCAGAAATCTCTCTAATGTGCTTTTCTTTAATTTAAGTTTCTTTGACAAAAGTAGCTCCTGAAGAGCCAGAAAAATTGGATGAGACTGAGATGTCCCCACTTTAAAAAAAAAAAATTACTTTCGGTTCTCTAGAACCTCTTGCTCAATGCCTGAGACTTTATTGCCACTTATTTCTGAGGTCTTTATTGTCCCACCTTACCTTTGGAACTTCCCAGTGCTGCCCTGACTACAAGAAGTTCTGATCTCTGTCCCTGTAAGGGCCACCAGGTGTTGCTCCCAACCTCAGCCTGCAAGGAAGACGCAACTCGGGCAAGATCTTCTTCAAGTAGTTTATTCAGGATCCTTGAACATGCTTCTTTTTCTGACCCCGGAGAAATGCTTGCACAGGCTTAAATCCCCTTGCACTGACAAACCCTATTGAGCCACGGGGACCCTGCAGATAGGCTGCTCTTATACGGAAGCAAGCAAGCTCAACAGCCGGGGCCAAATAAGGACTTTTTTTAACCATAGAGAGCGCTCACCATCTGGAAGGTGGAAGCCTGTGCCATCTTAAGGCAAGGCACTTCGTAGCTCTCTACACCCTCGAAATATAATAATCAAACAACTAGCATACAGAATAAAGAAAGAACATTAAGAGCAATGAAGGGAAAAGACAGATAACATATAAAGGTAGACCTATCAAAATTACACATGAGTTATCCATGGAAACCATCAATGCAAGAAGGTCCTGGATAGATGTTCTACAAGTATTAAGAGACCACGGAAGCAAGCCCACCATACTATACTTAGAAAAAACTCTCAGTCACTATAGATGGAGAAAACAATTTATTTAATGACAAAACCAGATTTTCAAAATATGTATCTACAAATCTAGCTCTACAGAAAGTATTGGAAGGAATACTCCAACCCAAGGAAATTAACTATGCCCACGAAGATTGTAGGCAACAGATAATCTCACTACACCATTAAAATCTGACCACAATTCTTCACTGACCTTGAAAGGATCATATTCAACTTTATATGGAAAAACAAAAGACCCAGGATAGCCAAAACAACCCTGTGCAATAAAAAAAAAAAACTTCAGGAGTCATCACCATCCCTTACTTTAAGCTCTACTACAGAGCTATAGTTCTGAAACAAGCCTAGTATTGGCACAAAAATAGACATGTAGACCAATGGAATCAAATAGAAATTGCTGAAATTAACCCACAAACCTATGAACACCTGATTTTTGACAAAGCTGCTAAATGAATACAATGGGTCGAGGACAGCATCTTCAACAAATGGTGCTGGCACAATTGGATTATGGTGTGTAGAAGACTGCAGATAGACCCATGTCCGTCACCATGCACAAAACTCAAGTCCAAATGGATCACAGACATCAACAGCAAACTAGCCACATTGAACCTCTTAGAAGAGAAATTAGGGGTTACCCTTGAGCAAATTGGTATAGGAGACCACTTCCTGAACATAACTCCAGGGGCATAGACACTGACAGCAACAATTAATAAATGGGACCTCTTCAAACTGAGAAGCTTCTGTAAAGCAAAGGACACATTGGAGAAGACCAGAAGGCTGCCCACAGACTGGGAAAAGATTTTCACCAATCCTATATCTGACAAAGGACCGATCTCCAAACTAGTCAACAAAACACCAAATAACACTAGTAAAATTGGGGTACAGAATCAAAGAAAGAATTCTCAATAGATAAAAGGCTGAAACACAATTAAGAAAGTGCTCTAAATCCTTAGCTATCAGGGAAATGCAAATCAAAACAACTTTGAGAAACATCTTATTCCACAATGTGTGACCCTTTCAGAACCACCACTGTGTAGGGCCCTGTATGTAACCCCAAGGCACCTTGAGCTAGCCTGAAACTGTTGTCAGGAACTCCCTGCACCAAGGCTTTTGTTGGTACTCTTCCCGTGACAACACATCTCGTGACAACACATCTTGTGACACACATCTCATGAAACACATCTTGTGACATACACCTCGTGACAACACAGGGAGCAGCTAAGCCAAAAAATTCCTGTAATTTTCCACTGTGCAATAAGTTGGTATTTAAGCCCGTTCTTCCCCCTCAATAAACAGCACTCGGCATTTGGTGTTCCAACTTTGCCATTGAACGAATGACTCGCTGTCTTGTCTTTATTTCAACCTCTAGGCCTTCACCCGACTCATGGTAGAGATGGTAGCACGGGCGCTACATGTGGAGGTCCCACCGAGATTGGGAAAGAAAGGATCACCTAAGAGATCGCCCTCGAAGGCCGGCCGGCAAAAGTAAGTGAATGAGGGTGTATTGAAGGATTGGTGCCAGTAAGTGTAAGGAAAAGCTCAGCGGGCAATTAGTGGTCCTATTGAAAAGGCAGGGCAATAGGATTAAAACAAGACATCTAAAAAATTCATTGCCATAAAGTAAAACAAGAAATGGCATAGATGAATAGGACTTTTGAGGAAGTACAAGATTTAGAAGAAGGTAGAAGTGATAGAAAAGGAAAGAGATGTGTTTCCAGTGATTGAGACAGTGGATCCTCAGATAACAGGGTTAGGGAGCACAGCCCATTAAATTTTAAGGATATAAAACAGCATAAAGAGGCTGTCACTGCTTATGGGCCCATGCTCCTTTTACTCAGACAATTTTTGAGTCTTTTGCAGCGTTAAATTGTACCCCTAGTGATTGTATGCAGCTCTGTAGAGCCGTGCTGAGTGGGGGTGACTATTTTCTCTGGAGAGGTGAATTTCAAGAATTTTGCAAGGAAACTGCGTAAAGTAATGCTGTTGCCAGATTTCCTGCTAGGAATTCAGATATGCTCATGAGCGCAACAAGTGGAGGGCAATATGCTAACCTTGCAACTCAAATTCTTTTTGACCTATAGGTCTATGCACAAAGTACTGCTGTTGCTACTAGAACTTGGGAAGCCTTGCCTAATGTGGCTGCAGGAGATCAAATATTCAAGGTCTTGCAGCAACCATCTGAGCCCTATTCAGAATTTGCAGACTGCCTCCTACAGCTGGCAGGCCGCATTTTTGGTGATGTTGAAAATGCCTCTGCCCACGTGTGGCTGACAAACTATTCGCCAGTGATGGGTAAGACAAAGGGGGCAAATATCCAACCTAATCCAGGAAGGTTACAGGCCTGTGTGACCTCTCCAATGACGGGAAAGGAATTATGCTGATATCCTCTGTCACCTAAGACAGGTGTTAGTTTATATTAAAAGAAAGGGGGTCCTTTAGGGCCCTGCATGGACCCCCAAGCTACACCACTGCCCTGCTAAATTCTTTTATATTTGCATTTTCTTTCCTGTAGATTAAAAAAAAAAGCCCTAAATTATGTAACTTCTGTATAACTACAGAGAACAACGATTAAGTATCTTTAGCTACAATGGCGGTCATTTCCACACTTCCTGTGGGACACCTTTTTAAAAACAAGGCCATCAGTGGTCTGGTGCCTCAACCTTGAACTACCTGTAATTCCAATACTAAGTAGGTTAAGGGAAGGAGGCAGCCAGAGTTTGAGTCCAGTCTAGGCAACATAGTAAACCTCTTTCTCAAAACACACACCACACACACACACACACACACACACACACACACATTCTGAGAGCCAAAGTTGCATACTGTTGTCTTCCAGCACTTAGGAAATAGAGGCAGGAGAATTAGGACTGCAAGGTCCTTTATGGTACATAGAGAGCTCAAGATGAATGTGCACTGTATGAAACCTAGTATAAGGAAGGAAGACACCCAAAGACTGACACAAAAAACTTCACCAAGAAAAAAAAAACAGATCAAATCAAATCCTTATCATCTTTAATATCTATTCTTAGTCAACAAAGTATTGCAAACAATATCCTCATTATTTTAAAAACATTTTAATATTGGGAGTATTTTGTGAACTGAAAAATAAAAACTTGCAAGGGCAACATTGAACAGCAACAAAAGCAGACGTAGGGTACATACACACTCACATACATAGGACACCTCTAAAAAGAAATATCAATCCCTAACCCTAACAGGTAGATATCAAGTATCATTCTTTCTCCACGTGCAATTTAAAGATGAGTAGTGAGGTACCTGTAACCATGATATAGCAATCCTAGCTATCCCAGAATGTGAGACAGTAAAGTAGGCTACCATATACCCAGGAGTTCCACACCAGCCATGGCATCTCCACAGAAATGAAAACAAAATTTAAAAACTTAGGTAAGTACTTTGCTGTCAGTCAGGCAAAGAATGGAAGTGTTGATCCTCCATTTACTCACAATTACATTGAGACAAATGCAGAAAAATAAGAGAAATATATTACACCATATGCATTCCATCTTCATGAATCCACTTTATAGCTGAGCCACCAGCGCTTAAATTCAGAGATGAATACTCAGTTAATTACAGACTAGTAAGCTGTAGCATCTCTAATACGAAAAGGAACTACTTCACTTCCCCAGGTATAAATCTCAAGTCAAATTCTAAAGTGCTGCAAAATAAGTATAAACATTAGTCCCAAAAATGACAGCAGTAGTTGCTGTGGTGGAACCAGGTGCACACACACACTCTAGTACCTGAGAGACAGTCAGCTGTGTCTCCTGTTGCTAATAGTGAGGGAGATGACAGCTGAAACCTATCATTGAACTCACCAGCTTGGTCTGAGATCAATGAGGACTTGTGCTTCAGAGTGGTGGCTTGGAGTGTGTTCCAGAGAGTATTGTTGGAAAAGAATTGGAGACAGGTGGCACCTCCAGAGCGGTTGGCTTTTTAGGACACCAGAGATTATCTGGCTGGTACACAGAAGGGAGAAAATCAACTAGAAACCACAATACAAGGGGAAACCTCTCCTGGAGTTGGAGGGCTGGATTCCTTTGAATTTAATAAAATGCAGAGGTCAAGGTGTCCATGGAGGAACAGGAATTCTGTGTAGGGTCAGGGGAAGCCCCATTCATTTCATCCTCTCATTTCAACCCAAAGGGAGATGTGTCTTTGTGTGGGGATGAGGAAATGGGGCAGGTGTTACTTGAGGATCTTGGAGTCTACTGCTCATGTCTAACGTTCTTTGGCCATGCATGGTATTTTCGTGACTATTTTCTTCAATTCTTTGTATATTTTGGACATCAGTCCTCTGTCAGATGTAGGGTTGTGAAGATCAGTTTCCAGTCTGGTCTTGTCCACTGTGTCCTTTGCCTTACAGAACCTATTATTGAAGAAGTCCCACTTATTAATTGTCGATTTCATTGTATGTACTCCTGGAGTTATGTTCAGAAAGTGGTCTCCTCTACCAGTTGTTCAATGGTTCTATTCTAAGAAGTTCCATCTGGTTGGAATTATGTTGAGCTCTTCGATCCATTTAGACTTGAGTTTTGTGCATGGCTATAGGTATGGGTCTATCTGCACTCTTATACACACCATCATCCTGTTGTGCTAGCAACATTTGTTGAAGATGCTTTCCTCCCTCCCTTTTATACTTTCAGGGTTTTGTCAAAAATCAGGTGTTTGTAGGTGTTAGGTTTAATATCAGGATTTTTTATTTGATTAAATTGGTATACCTGTCTATTTTTTTGCCAATACCAGGGGGTTATCAACCCTATAGCTCTAGAGTAGTTCATGAAGTTGAGGATGGTGATGCCTCCTGAAGAACCTTTATTGCACAGGGTCATTTTAGCTATCCTGGGTCTTTTGTTTTTTTTTTTCACATAATGTTGAGTATTATCCTTTCAAGGTCAGTGAAGAATCTTGCTGGGATTTTATGGGGAATGCATTGAATATACAGATTGCATATTCACAAGAACACATAAATATTAGGTTTTATAACAAACTTTACTAATAAAAGAAATAATAAAAGTGCAAGTATAGGAATATACAAAGCTATAGTAGCATATTTGAATCTTTTTACTGAAGTTATAGTTTATCTAGACAAAAAGAATTGCATCAATAACAAATAGTCCTAAGCTTTAGGAAAATTATTTCTCTCAGTCTCTATATCCCTAAGTTAATTCTAGAACTTTTTGTACTTTGGTTCTCTCTTGTTGTCTCCCATCTATGTTTTGGAACAGTCATTGTCAGACGTTGAAGTTCCCATTGAAGCTATCATACCCAGTTTTACACTGGTATAGTAGATACATTTCATTAGATTGCAGAAATTAAAGAGTGTTAATTGGGACATACTTGTAATGAGTAATCAATGAGGAAATAAATATATTCTTTCTCTAGATTTAAAAAGCCTAAACATTTGGGGAAGATATTTAACTCCATGTTCAGAGGCCGTAGCTTCCACATTATAGAAAAAAACATAGGAAACCATAAATGAATATTTATCCAAGAAATTGCTTAAAAACAGGGGTCCCCTTGAGGAACACTATAGGCCAGGTCAATCCCCAGAGGATATTTAAAATAAGTAGTCAAAAAAAGTTGGGGCAATGGAAGGGGTATGTATGAATGGAAAAAAAAAATTACTTCCTTTAATTCCAAAGGCACTTCATAACTGCACATACTATCTGCCTTCCTGCTCCCCATAGCTACACTTACTCCCTTCCTTCAGGGTGCATGCAAACCTGTCTAGGCCAAATCTATAGTTATTTAGATAGGAGACAATCATCATCAAGACACAGGCATCCTGTAGCAGGAAAGGTAATGTCTTAAGGACAAAAGGAGTTATTGGAGGTCAATGAACTCATGAAAATTTGGAATGCATACACAAATACCGGTTGAGAAAAATCAGACTGGCAGACTAAATTCCAGGACTGCCAAAGCACACAGAAGCCATAGATCTACTTTTAACTGCTTGGTGATAGTGAACATGTTTAATCCCAGGACAAAGGAGGCAGCCTGAATTTCTGAGGTTGAGGCCAGACTCAGAGTTCCAGGGCTGCTCTGATAAACCTGTTTTGACAACAAAAAACAAAACAAAACAAATCAGATAAAGGAAGAATCAGATCCACCTTCTAGTGGTAGCCAGCATGTATACTGGGTATTGAAGGAGGAAGCTCTCCCTCTTTGGCTGCTAACCCTTGCTCTGGCTACCAAATGTATTCGTTTACTACCATCAGAGCCCATGTCTTTGCAAGTTTTGTATATAATGACCAGCTGAGACATCCATCCTGATAAACTAAAAACCTCTGTACTCCTAAGATTCCCATTGGTAGGCAACCATTGTTGGACTAACTAGATCACAGCTTGTGAGACATTATAATAAATCCACTTTCTACATATATGGTGAGATTCATCATACATTCTGTTTCTTGTAGAGAACATTGAATAATGTACTTGGTTTTTGTTGGGAACCGGCCTTGAGTCACATCCTCTTGCAGAATTACTTACACCTTAAAACTCTACTTGAGGCTTATCTTGGTAAAACAGAAAACTTCTTAAACAAGCAGTCTGTTTCACTAACCCCAGGAACTGAGGTGAACCAGACAGCAGGAATTGAGATAAGCAGACATTTATGGTCTGAGGTTTATGGCCTAGGACATTACCAGAGCCCCATATTGGGCACAGTTACCCCTCCCCACTTCCTCCCTACTTTGCTTTAGAAACTTCTCTTTTGCCTAACAAAATTGAGACCTTGAAAATCCATTGCTTCGTCTCATTCCTTCTTTCTTACCCATTTATTTTCAGATTCTAGCCCACCTCGACCCACAAATAACATGGTCCCTCTGGTCGAGGTAGGTTTTTGTTTTCTTTTCTTTTTCATCTTATCAGTGAAGATGTATTTGCTTACAATAGTGCTCACAAATACATACTTCCTAGTTCAATTCCTCTCCAAATATTCAATTTTCCATGAAGACTACTCTTCTCATTATTATGCATTTGCCAAGTGTTTGCTCTCAGTTTCAGGGATAAAACTCTACATCCATGGAGCCATCATCCAGCTATCTGATAGAAGAAAGACATAATATCTTTTTTTTGAGATCTGGTACCTGCTTTTCTTTCCTGATTGTCTGCAGTTCCCAAGACAACCAGGTAAAATAGTTACTTTAGTTCACATAAATTCAGTGTTTAACCAAATAACAAATATCAATTTTTATATACCTAAATCTCTGTGTAGTAAATAAATATTCTGAGCTCCCATCCAACTTGTTCACCAGGAATAACTCAACCCACTTAAGTATGTATAGTTAACTAGCCACACTGTGTCTAGGAGGAAGAAAGGAAAATTCCTGTGAACTGCAGGAAGATAGCAGGGGTCAGCTATAGAACAAGTGCTATAGAAATGCACATCTCTGCTGACATAGAAAAGTCTTTGTCTGTGGTAGAAGGCAATCAGGACCCATTTTAATGTGTCCTTAAGCACTCTGCATCCAGCTGTGAGGTACTCTTATAACTAAGGCCTTACTAGCCAATCAGACCCCAAGGTGACCTGCCTGTCAGAAGAAGTACAGAGCCATTCTGGCCTGGATTTGAAGAGAAACTGGAGGCAGTGGTTTTGTGTACTGTGCTTTTAGGAATGGCAAATTGGAAAACCACAGCATGGTGAGTGAGGGTCTGCTGTCCTCAAATGGGTAGTGGGAGATGGTGAGGTATGAGATCCAGTGTGGAGGGTATTTCCTGAGTTGTCATACAGTCCATAAAATTCCCAGAAGTGAGAGACAGGCCTCTAAATAACTGTTCTGTGGGCCGTATCTGCTCTGAGCACTGAGAGCAGGGAGGTATGTGTAGAAACATCTATTTAGTCAACTTCTACATACTTTTGGTGCACCCACTGAAAGTATGGCGACAAACTTCCAGAGGTCTTTTAGGTAAGTATCTTTTAGTTCAGCACTTTGCATTTTACTTTTATGTGTAAGATCCATTTATTGTTAATTTTCTGCATGCTGTAAAAGACATCTCATGTAAGAGTAGCACTTCACTATTTAGCAGTGATCTACAGGAGTAAATTTGTAACACAAAGGATTTACAAATGTTTTGGAGATAGCTTGTTTCACAAAATAGAATTTAACTAAGGTAGGACTGCCTCTAAAACACACAAAGCTAAGTGTATGCTGACCAGACCTGATAGAATTTTGAATCCCAAATGCACATTTGTTCACCATGATTTTCCAGACATTTGACTCCAAACCATTACAAAGAAACAACTCCTGTTTTATAACAGCATGTAGTCCCTTACTGAAATCAAAAAAAAAAAAAATACCATACACACACACACACACACACACACACACACACACGCGTGCGCACACACACACACACACACACACACACACACACACACACACAACTGGCCCATAACCAGCTGCTCACAGAGATATTAAACGTCCACAAGCAACATTTAGGCCCAGTATGCCATATAGCTGCAGTTTTCTTCTCCAGAAAAGCATAGTTCTACCAGATTGGCAATAGGACACCAGATTTTAAAAAGTAAACCAATGATGTATGAGTGGTCAGATAAAGCACAGCTTTCATTTAGGCTCTCAGGCAGGCATAATGAACATTCTTGGGAGAGATAGTAACAGCCTTTTCTAGGCCTTGGGAGATTTCCTAAGGTCCTGCTGTATTAACCATAAAACAGAGTACCTTGTCCAAAATCAGGTATTTGCTGGGGAGAGCTGGTAATTGTTTGGAACAAAGCCTTAGTGGACAGGTTATTTCAGGTCTGTAGATATAAACTACATAGAAATATGTTTCTCAGTCCAAAGGTCACTGTGGGCTTAGTCAGTAATAATCATGAGATACCTCTGTGTTCCCCTTGTGTGGCATTGTTTTAGTGGTCTTCTCCTGAGTTTCTCCCATTGAAAGACTTCAAGGAAATCTCCTGTTTCCTTCCCTTTCCTTCCTGGATGTAGTGTAGAACAGTTTATTCTCCCTAAGAAGCTTACTTGGCATGGGGAAACTTCTCCCATCCCAACATTTACATATTATATATATATATATATATATATATATATATATATATATTCTACCTTCTACATTTACCAATACCTTCACCTCAGGATCCTACATGTGAAGCAGGTCAGTTTCAGGTATCTGATGTCCCTTAAGAAAAAATAGTATTTTGAACACATTTTCTGTATAATCCTCTCATCTCGCTTAGTATCTAGACATTGAAATTGTTCAATGTCTAAAATGGAGCTTGAACTTAAAAAGCCATTTAAGAAGGATAGAAATATATGAAATGCAAAAATGTCTAGGCTGGCTCCTGTTCGAGTATTTTCTAAGATAGATACATGTTATGTTAGATGTATTTGTTTTTATAGATCTCCACTGTGGGTGAAGTGATTTTTTCCCTGGTAAGGCATATTAAGGCTAGAAAAGATGCATTTTCATCCTGTTGGAAGAATGTTTATGAGGCAAGCTCTTATGTTGATGCAGGTGGCATTAGTTGCAGTCTGTTGCTCTCCAAACAATGGCTTTGCTATGTTCTGTACTATTCCTTCAAAATTCTTAAATTACTGTAACCTCAGAGATTTAAAATATCCATTAGTGTCAGGTAGGGAACTATCCAGTGGAGTCACAGGAAAAGGATTCGCATGTGGAGCATTGCCTCTGCTTTCAGATCAGAATAAGCAAAATTATTTACACTGCAGGAGGATTCAGGGGGTAAGCAACCAGGTGCTGGAATCTACCACTAGTGAAAAATGTACATGACTGTGGTAGGGGGAGTAATTTGTAATTTCCCATCATGTTTGAATCCATGCCATGTGTATGAACACACACCAGAGTATGTGGGTATACAGTTTGGGAAGCTAGTTCAGAGCCAATGAATGTTGAATTTGTGAATGTGTAACTCTCTTTGTGGAGAAATGTTCAATCCTGCATGACACACTAATATCAGCTCAGAGGTTTGAGGAAGATCATTGACTATGTGTAAGGTTACCATGCTCAATACAAAATAACAGCATATGGGCAGTATCATTCTATGTCTTCTTAATTACTGCTCTATTTTGTTTGTGATCTATCAAATTTTGAAGATCAGATTACTAAGCTGAGTCACTATTTAGCTACACACTTGGTTAAGTGTAAGTCATTAGTTAGCCACAAACTAACCCACTAGTTAGTCACACATACTAACTCACTAGTTAACTACATACACTATGTCACCTGTTAGACACACACCTAAGTCACTTGTTAGCCAAACACATGTAGTCACTAGTTAGGCAAACACCTAAATCAATAGTCAGCCACCCACATGCCTATGTCACTAGTTAGTCACTGCTTTCCTGAACATAACCTAGGCAATAGACACTGAGAGAAACAATGACAAATGGACCTTCATGCCTAGGAAGCTTCTTGTAAGGCAAAAGGACAAAGTGGACAAGACCAAACAGGCGTCTCACAGACTAGGTAAGATTTTCACCAATCCTATATCTGACAAAGGTCTGATCTCCAAAACATACAAAGAACCCAAGAAACCAGTCAACAAAACACTGGGCTATAACTCATTAAAAATGGCATACAAACTGAAGAAAAAGAATTCTAAATAGAGGAAACGTAAAAAGGTGGAAAGACACTTAAGAAAATGCTCCACATCCTAGCTATCAGGGAAATGCAATCAAAAACTTTAAGATGCCATCTTACTCCCTGCCAGATTGGCTAAAATTAGAAGTCCAATGTGACTCATTGTGGAGGGATAGTGGAGAGGTGTGCACTCCTCCACTGCAGGTGGGAGTGCAAACTCATACAGCCATTTTGGAGATCAGTATGGCTGTTCCTCAGGGAAATGGAATTAGTTACCACAAGACCCGGCAATCGCTCTTAGGCATATACGGAAAGGATTCACATCCATACAACAAAGACATCTGTTCAACTATGTTCATAGTATACCATCAGGGCTTCTATCAAGAACCTGGAAGCAACTTAGGTGCTCCTCAACTGAAGAATATTTAATGGAAGATGTGGCACATCTACACAATGATTACTACTCTGCAGAAAAAGCAATGGCATATTGAAATTAAAATAAGTAGAGAGCACTGGAAAAAACCCACCCTGATTGAGGAAACACAGTCACAAAAAGAGGAAAAATAGTATGTAATTACCCATAAATGGATTTAGACCTAGATCAAAGGATCACCATCCTATAATTCACACCACCAAAGGACCTAGGATACAAGGTATATTCAAGACTTCATATAAAGTCCCTCACAGAACGTGAAAGGACAAGTCCCCAGAGCACAGGGGAAGTGTGGAAGATGGACAGAGAGAAGTAGGAGAAAATGAGGGGGAGGAAAGGAAAACATTTGCGTAATTTAGGAAGATTGAGCCCTGTTAGGAATAGAAGACAGAGAGAGAGAGAGAGAGAGAGAGAGAGAGAGAGAGAGAGAGAGCACAAAAGAGGGAGCCAATATTGGTTTTGAAGAGATAAAATTGAACACAAAGTAAGGTCTATAGAACAACAAGGACTGTTCAAAACTAAGAATTTGAGCTTCCATGGAAAGGCTATCATAAATGCGTTTCAAGAGAGAGATCACAACCAACTTACCCATGGAGCTCTCACAATCCACAAGCTTGTTGAAACAGGATCAAACACGATACATGTACACTGAGTTGAACTTAGAACCCAGATGGAGATGGAGGAGGGACAAGACTCTTCCAGTGGAAACATTATACAGATAGCTAATTGAAAAAGGAGGAGATAAACAGCCACTTGACTGATAGCTGGGAAGCCAGCATTGGACTAACTCAGGCCTCCCCCAACATGTGTCTCAGCCAGAAGGACTGAGCAATCTAAAGACCTCAGACAGTGGAGCCAGGATGTATCCCTGGTGCACAAAAGGATCCTGCTAACACATCCCCCATGGAGGGATAATCAGCCTCAATTCAGAGACAGGAGAGAAGCCCTAGTCTCCATTTATATGAGACCTGTTTGTTCACATGACCCTGGATGGCATTCTCTACATATGTAGAATTGCCTGGGGTGTGGTGGTTAGAGTGCATGTGAGAAGGGCAGAGGGTTAAACTGAGGGAAGGAGAGAGGGGGAAGGAAGTGAGGAGGGAGGAGAGGAAACTGCCCGACATGTAAAATACTACCAAATTTTAAAAAATGCTTTTGACTACAAAAATTTAAGTTGAAGGACAAGTTATTGGGGAAAATGAGTTCTATTTGTGTTTCTTACAGAAAATGAAAAGATGTGGGTTCCTTCCATACTCAATGCAGTTTGATTCAAGCCAGACCACCTGAAAGAGAATGTCATGTGATCCTACATTCAAACAGGTGGACATAGCAGCCTTACAGACTACAGCCAGGATTTCTGAATCTTCTCTTCAATCCCCCATGACAGCGCCTCTTACCAGCAGGAAGTAGTTTGGAAAGAACGATACCCAAATCCCCCAAATATTGTCTATAAATGTTTGTTATTATTAAATGGACTTGGTTATATAAAAAAATAAAAAAAAGAATAGCTGCTTGATTTTTGAAAAAAACTTATAAAATCAAAAATAAAATAGGGTACAGAACAGAAGAAATAATTCTCAAAAGAGGAAACAAAAAAAAAAAAGCTTGAAAACACTTAAGAAAATGTTCAACATCTTTAGCTATCAGGAAATACAAATCAAACAACTTTGAGGAGCACCATCTTACCCCTGCCAGGATGGCTAAAATTAAAACAATCAATGACAACTTATACCAAAGAAGATGTGGAGAAAGTGAACATTCCTCCACTGCTGTGGAGTGCAAACTCTGTACAGCCATTTTGGAGATAAGTATAGGTTCCTCAGGAAAAAATGGGAATTAGTTTACCACGTGACCCAGCAATCCCCCTTAGACATATACCCAAATGGTCCATATCCCAGAAACAAAGACATCTGAATCCCTAGGGTTAATGACAGAACCAGACCCTTGCCCAGCCCTCCTCTCCTCAGGTGGTGCGAATGACCCCAGAGCAAGAGGCAGAGGGGGGAGGAGGAGGGATGAGGGGTGTTGGGGAGAACAGCTTTGCAAAGATTTTTGTGTCAACTAAAAATAAAAATAAAATATATGGTATCTAGAAGTGTGATGGCTATGTGCAGACTTGGTACAATGAGTCTGGAAGCAAAGAAGACAAAACATAACAAAGTTGTCTAGTAGACAGGTCAGCTGGCCTGCAGATTTATAGGTCGATGCAACTCATCAAAGAGAACAGAGAACATCAGAAGGAACTTCAGGAAGATGGAGTATGATTCCATTTCTCTGGCACAAAAGGTAGAACAGGAAAAGGGATTGTCAAGATCCAGAAGAGTGGAAAAGATATAAAAATAAAATTATAATACTGAAAGATAACAGAAGAAGATCTTAACCACAAAATTCATAAAAGGAGCAACAGTTAAGAGAGCAGAGGTGCAGAGAGGCCTAGGAAAGCACCAATGTAAGAAGGTAGAGTCAGGAATTAAATAAATAAATAAGATTTCTCACTTCAGGCATGCATATCTTGCAAGAGTCACTGATAAGAAAGAAAAGAGAAAAGGAGAGACATTTTCTACGCCAGGGATGTCTGATAAAATCAAGAGAGACTAAAGGTAATGTAAAGTTATGGAGGTTCAAAGAAAAGTCATCAAATGTCAAGATGTTGTAAACTGTTTGTCAGCTCATATCTAGCAAATATAAATTTAAGATTAGTAATATGATAAAATTTTTGACCATACCAGGTTAATGGTTTAAAAGTGCTTCCGTTAGTCTTTCAAGAAAAATACATGTACTTGCTAAAAATTTCATCAAAGTGTTTTTTGTTAGAAACTCGTTTGTTGCAAGAATAGGTTAAAACAAAAAATGGTTTAAACATTTTTGCTGTCCAATGATAACAGACTCAGCTCCAAATTTACCTCTGAGCACTGGTCATTAAATTTAGATTATCAGAAAATCAGATGTCCTTTTAATGTAGATGACATTAATTTGTTTTATGTCGAAAGTTGTTAATATTGAAACTAGTTAAAAAGTTACATTTATTAACACTGAAATTAACATAAACTTAACCGCACTAAGGTGACAATTGGTTAAACAACATAAAGGATGCTAAAATTATTTGATATTATAAGAATGTGGCACAAGTGATGCTTCTAATTGGTTTATCAAACAGTTTTTTATATGTTTAAATTTTGAATATAATGTTGAATATATTTGTGCTTCTATTACATTGTTAATATTTGTACTTAAATTAAAGTGCTAAAATTTAAGATCATAGCCATAAACTGTATATACTACAACCAAAAGTTGAGAAGCTCATTTTTTTTATGATACAGAGTGGCAATCCATCCATGTTTTTGCCAAATTTGGTGTTACAAGTTATTTAGACAAACTGAATCACATAGCTGTTTTATGTTTCCTAAAAGGAGTTTCAAATTAAAATTAGTATATTCAAAGCTAAAACTGACAATGCAAAGTTCTAGTTTTTATAAAATCAGTAACTATTATAAAATGTTAAGAAACACAAGTTACCAGGCATCCTTATAGATTAACTTTGGTTATAGTCAAAACTGGTGCTAATGATTAATAACAGAATAAACATCACTCTGTCTCCCTATACATATTCTAAAAGTATAAGCTAAATCAAGTAACTGAAAAACCAGTTAATTTATTACATTCACCTAGAAAGATTTCTATCATTACAGAGATCTTGTAGAATAAAATATTTTTAATATTAACTAAAAAGCTGTAATAATTTCAGACAAAGAATCACAGAATCTAACTATGACGAAATGTCTCTAAAGAACATTGTAAGGCAGCATGCATTGTGATGACACTGACCAGGGAGCAAGATGTTGGAAACACAATGCCTGCAGCATGATAGGACCTAGCTCGGACTGTGTAGAGGCTGCAGGGTAATGGAAAATTGTCTGCACCTTGCCTAGACAAAATAAGTTCAGACTTTTCCAATGCTGGTGGTTCCACAGGGGAAAAACACACACATTATGTACTCTGGTAGCAATTTTCCGGCAATGCCAGAAAATTGGTTATGGCTAAGAATATAAGGAATGGTCCTCATGTTTTTTTTGTAGATTCAAATGCACCATATAGTTTATCCTTTCCTGATCAAAATTCTATTGATGGTTTGGCTAACAAAACTTAGGAGCTTGGCAGTAAAGGCAGCCTTGATAAGGCTCCTAAATAATGACTTAAAAATATAAGGATATATACGTTTTTTTGAACATTTATTCATTAATTTTGCATACAGTGTTCTGCCTGTATACATGTCTGCACACCCAAAGAGGATACCACATCACATTACAAATGTTTGTGAGCCACAATGTAGTTGCTGGGCATTGAACTCAGGACTTCTGGAAGAGCAGCCAGTTCACCAACCTCTGCACATCTCTGTAGCCCAGAACATACATACTTCTAAAGATATAAAAATTAATTTACAATATAAAATTCAGAGCTTAACTTTCAATCAAGTTCTGATAAGTTAATCTAAAGCAGGGACTCTAGTTAAGCTTAGTCACAAACTCAAAGTTTTGTGATCCATACAGCCCCACCAAAGTGCAAATATGAAGCGTTGTTTCATTAGGCCAAATGCACCTCACTGACCAATCTATACATGGATCGCTTCTTGACAGAAGAAAAAGCTTCTAATCCAAATATGTAAATTTTGCTAGCACTCAAAGGCACAAGTTCATTCCTGCTGCTTCAGGATAATCAAAACCTATTTTCTTTTCACAAATTGGATTACAGCACAGATTGGTGATGGTAATATATCTGCACCTGCATATAATTAAATTATATAGGCTTCAGAACATCAACAACCATAAAGCTTTTATCCACTTTTACATGTCATGTGCTGACTGCAGATAAATGTTTCATCCTGAGATGGAATTTTCTCCATGGTCTTGCTGTCTTTTTGATCACCAGAAGGTAAGGAACTAAGAGTTCCAATTAAATATATACATTTTAACCTTTGTCCCAGTTTAAACATGTCTCAGAAGATTTGTGCTTCTGGCAGATGAGTATCAGCTGGGTTGACTCAGCCTGCTCCTCTAGTGGTCTCCCCTACTACTGTGAACTAGCCCAGCCAAGGGTGAATCTTCAACAGTGTCTAAACCTGATGCCTCTGATTAATGGTCCATTTCCTGAATCTTCCTTGTTGGTATTGTCTAGTATTTTAGCCATTGCAGCTAAGAAAACACTGCAAAAATTGAGCAGGAAGTATTACAGGCATAAAGTCCCTGGCACAACAGTGTTTTGATTTTCAAATAGTTGTTACCTGGAGTTCTATAGCCTTCCATACAGCCTCATTGAGCAGCTGGTTACTATTATGCCTACTGGCTTCCTCTAACTTCCAAGGAAGTTGGAACCTCTAAGCTGCAAAAGCAAAAGGATTTTTACTGGTAAAAATCAACTAGCTAGACCTCACTCTGTCAGAAAGTAAGGTAGTGGCTAAAATTATGAGGCCTATAAATATGGTTAACAGAAAGGGAAACTTGAGACCACTAATCTCTAGCTCATATGCTTTCAAAGATACAGGCAGTTCATAGAGAGCAAATTTTATTTGCTGCTGTCAACATGGAACTAAGTTAATATAATCCATCATTTATTTAGGCAAGATAGACAAGAACACCTGAAAGGTTGGGTTTTTTTTTTTTCTTTTGTTTTTACTTCTTCCGAAACAGATGGATTCTGGTACTGTAGTCAGGGATTTATCTATTGGTGAAATTCTTGTTCTCATTATTTTTTCCTTCTTGCACAAGCACTACTTTTATAACTTTTTAGTTATTAATTTTTCCATCACATTTCTTTGTAACAACATTAGAGGCCTCAATTTTTTGGGCTCCAATAGGTAAAAAGACTTCTGGTGTTTTTGGTGCACAGGTTACTCACATTGCTCTCCTAGGAAAGGTGAAATGTATTCTTTTCCTGTACTACTCCCTGCTTTATCTGTGGTGTGTTATTTTGTCATGAGATGGTTTAAATGCTATACAAAACCAAAAAAAAAAAAAAAAACAGGACAAAAAGCAGTATCTTCAGCAAGCATATTTATCAGAGGTATTAGTATATAGACCCTGTTAGATTTACATTGGCTGTGCTGGGTCACAGTAAGAGCAGGACAGAGCAGAATGTAGTCAGTAACTGATGCTCATCTGCGAGAAGCACAAACTCCATGGAGACATGCTTAAATTGGGAAAAAAGTTTGAGATATATTATCATCACCACTCTGTACTCAAATCTATATTAGAAAATTAGATGCATTGGTTTCTGCAAAATGCTGGTAATGTACTTATGCCTTTGAGTCTAGCAAAACTACAGATTTGGGTTACAAAATTGTACATTTTTTTATGTCAAGACAGATCCATGTATAGATAGGGTCAGTGGTGTCTTAGACCTGATGAAATATCCTTCATATTTTACACTTCGATGACACACAACATAAATCATAAAACATTGAGTTTAAGAATAAACCGCTGGGAGACCCTGCTAATTAGATTATCAGAACTTGATTAAAAAGTTAAGCTCTGAATTTTATATGGTAAATTAATTTTTATATATTTTAAGACATATATGTCTTGGGCTAGAGAGATGGATGCAGAGTTAAGAGTACTGGCTGTTTTTTTCTTAGAAGTCTGAGTTAACTTCTAGTAACTACATTGCAGCTCACAAACATCAGTAATGAGATCTGAATACCTCTTCTTGCCTGCAGATATATGAAGGCAGAGCACCGTATGCATAATTAATAAATAAATGTTCAAAAATGACTTTTATGATTTGAGATCCTTATTTAGGAGCCATATTATTGCTGACTAATATTGCCAAACTGACAAAGAGAAGATTTCCCAGCCATCAAAACTATCATATGTGAGAAGGATATAGTTAATTAACTGTTCAATCTATAAAAATGTCAGGTACCATTCATTATGGACCTGGTCTCTTGGCCCTGGCTCCTGGCTCCGGCCTGGGCTCCTGGCCCTGGCCCTGGCCCTGCCAATGACACTGGCCCTCTGGCCCTGGCCATGGCCCTGGCCCTGGCCCTGGCTCTGGCTCTGGCTGTTCTGGACGAATTCAAATCTAAAAAATGCCGAGAACCATAGGATTAAATTTTTAAAGGCAGAGAATGAAGAGGGATCATTTATTTTCAAAAAAAGAGAAAAGGTTCATGGTAGAGGCGGTGAATTGTATTGTATCCATTCTAGGAATCAGACACTGAAGCATTGAAAAAAGGTTTAAGTTGTTCATCATTGTACTTGAATGGCATTATGATGCTTTCCTTTTCATGCTTTTGTCACTATAGGCAAGTTGCAGCTTGAGAATGATTTTCAAGGGAAGTAGTACTTAGATAATTCACAACGCCAAATGATTGACTCCCATGGAGGCTTGGCCTAACTGTAGCAAGTAGAACAACCTTCATCAATGTTAATAATTAGAATAATATAAAATGATTGAAAAATTGACATGGTGGTGCATATTTAAATCCCACGGAGTAGTCAGATCGATCTATACTGAAATAATGATGTTTTTAAAAAAATTAAATTAAAAATTTATTATGAGAAAATTTATATTAACATGATGAGATGGCACCAGTCCTCAAACGATGCTGATGTAAAGACTCATTTACAGAGCGTAAATGATGAAGGAATGAGATGATATTACATCATCAACCCTAAAATCTGACTCCAAACAGGAGTTATGGACCATAACATTACCTGTATTTTTAATAAAATTAAATGATGAATTATTACTTAATTTCCTAGTTTAAAGTTAAAGAAGTAAGTGTAGCATTAGATGATGTGATGGTCTGCTACAACGGTCTCCCTAAAGGAGGTTTTAAAACCCCAGGATCACTGAATACATAATGACCGATTTTCATAATTAAATGAATAAGCATTAAACAAGTGGATGGTGTTTTTTAGTTAGTTTTAAATGATTACTCAATACCGAAGGACATTGAGTTCTTAATCATAGATTTGGAACAAAAATTAATGAATAAAGAGATAGTTTCTCACAATTCACCCCCTAGAGAGATAACAAAATGATATCAACATTGATTTAAATAAAGAACCAAGAAGAAAGAAAGAATGAAATAAAGCAAGATAGTAAGAAAGAATTCACAAGATACAATCAACACCAAAAAGGTGGATACAGACTCCATTCTCCTGGAGTAGAAAAGACAGATTTGAATAATGAAATAATCAGATTTTTAGAAGGTTCTGTCACACTTGAGTCACACAAGGTGGCGCCAAACGTCAGGGATCAGAGATTATATAATGAAAAAAATTAATAATAACATCTTTAAATATAAAGCTGATGACATTTTTTTGATCATCAATTCCTGGGCTGACTTGCCTAGGTATGAAACTGTAAGCTGTCATCACGCATTTTTAACAGGCCATCGGTTAATGGTCAGATACCATATGTCTTACTATGATTCTATAGGGCCTGACCTCATCACAAGAGTCTGAATGTCCACTGTGGTGCGGAAGGACGCGAGATTAGCGGGGGCCCAATCCTGGCGTAGCAATAGTAGCCACAATGTTGATAACAGCTGACAAGATGGCTGCAGCAGGGGCATCACCAGCATAGCTGAGAGAGATGTTCCTCCTGTTCTGAGTCGTCATTCTTTTGCCAGGTCTCGGTGATGGTGCCGACCTCCTAGTGCCACCCTTCTTCTCAGGTAGATCACAACCAATGTGAAGATGTGGAGGAAGAACAGGTAGTCAACAGCCAGACTATCGTGCCGGCCTTGGTGAAGTCTTTGTACTTCTCAGAGGGCACTGTGCAACCTTCAGGACTCAATCACCCAGCATCCTCGTACTCTGGAAGATGCATAGATCATTCAGAAAATGCTCTGCCCAAGGCTACAACTTTCCTAATCTTGTCCCTGATAGGGGATTTTGCACCAAACAGGAATCGGGGATGGCACCAACCGCCGTTTATAAATTTAAAGAATTAAATAAGTCACTAACAGCAACTGTCACAATAAATAGGGGATGTAGCATTCTACTGGTAGGGAGTCAAACAGCCAGACTCCAGTCATGAAGGATGCCATCAGCATCAATGAGTCAATGAATCATGGCAATGTGAAGATACTAAGCACGTTACCCACAAGAGGGAGCTTTTACAGGGGTCTCTTCATGGAATGGAGGATTCTTGTTTACATAACCATACAAATAGTTACATTATCTGGGGATAATACAGATTGTCAATTTAAATTCATTAATTATGAATTAGATGATCTGTGGCACCAGATTCCAGGTGTCATGGCCTATATGATTATTGTTTTATATTACTAAATAATCAAATAATGAGTTCATGTAACATCATCCAATTCCATAGGGTGGCTCCAAATAGGCTTCAAGAAAGATAATATGGTGGATAAATTTAATATTTTAACTACATAATTGATAATAAGAGATCTATAATAATTCGCTCCCACAACGCACACCGCAATCCACGATAATGGATATCTAATGTCCTATTTTAATAATCAAATAATAACATAATCAGAGGATGAAATGGTCTGCCATAATCACACAATTGACTTTCTGTGGACCCCCACATGAATGTGGGAAACTCCCAGCTCCATCAGTATTAAACAAAGAACAGATTAGTAACATGTTTAGGTGCTAAACTGTCATTGCGTATGCAGGTTTTTAGAAGATATCACATATTTAAGGTTGAGCGGCTGCCACAAAAGAGATGGACTGAAATCCAATAATCACAAGTTCACTCTAAAAAATGGATTATCACTTCCTGAAGGAAGCCAACAATGGTAAACCCAAATTGGATGAATAATTAGGGAGGCTTATATTTTCTTTGTTCCATAGTGTGACCTCTAGGTGAGAGAGTATTCAAAAATAGAAGACTTTGAACTGTTTCTCCACAGACTACGCCCTCTGATGATTAGGTAATCTTTAATTTGCAAATTGAGAATTTGTTAGGCACACCTCCAGAGGTGTAGCGATGACTTGTTTAGGGGATTAAATGTTGTCATTAAAAGCCTTAGAAGAGTAGTTACTCTTGGGAGATGTAATGTACCATGATAACATTCTTCGAAATGCCTTCTGGTACTTGGACCATGATACCAGGAGATAGAATGGCAACAGGGTTGCCAGGCAACATTACAACCAATAATCTGTCACACTCTAGTGCCCCTCCCACATGCTTAAAGGAGAGTACCCACCGATGAGCTAAACTATAGCTCACTGAGTTTCTTACAAAAACAAAGCAGGGCTCTTTCTTTAGTTCACATATTTACCAGGCTCAAGCTACAACTGTTTATAGTGACAGAAATAGAAAACAAACATCATATTGCCACAAAAAAGATGAATATTTTAAACCTGTTTTAATGCTTTCAGTTCTCTAATTCTAGAATGGAAACAATACAATTAACGCCTCTAACATAACCAGGTCCTTCATTGAAAATAAAATTAACTCCCTATGCCTCCTTAGAGGAGCTTGATCCCATGGTTTTGGAGTTGTTTAGATTTTTTACGTTGATTATTAAGATTTTGAGCAGTGTCTTCTGTCTTCAGTTATTTTGGATTCTCAATTGACTGTTTCTATTAAGTCCTGTACCCTGTTTTCTAATAAATAATTGAGAGTTATTTATTGTTGGTGGTGTGTCATGTTAACAGCCCATGAGTTCATTAGATGAATCTCTGATCAGGAGATTATTCACATTCCATTATTAAAATCGTGGTCACTCTGTCCTTCATAGCCCAGTTCTGTTGAACCTCAAAACTGATGATTTGCAATAGTATATTTTTTTTTTAATCATGTAATAATTGATTGTTAAAAATTACTATTGTATAATTAGTAATCACTGAAGGTAGTGGCTCCATTCTAGGCCAAGGTGTGGTATTGATCTCTTGTTGTGTCAATGTTAAGTGGTTAAATGACGGATGAACTATCATTACTTACACAATCAAATAAGTTAATAATTTTAAGCCTCATATTTCACTTTCAAAAGATGGAACCAAACCCAGAGATTGCCAAGGAAGTAGTATTTAAATAATGGGCATCTGCTCACATTAACCCCATGGAGGTTTGGGCCACACTATTTAGGAAGTACAACATCTTCATCGATTTTAATAATTAAGATATAAGAAAAAATGATTGAAAATTGACATGTTGGTGTATACTTACACCCACATGGGAAGGGATCTGATTCCCTTATTGGAATAATGATGTTTTTAAAAAAATTAAATTTGTACATAATTAGTGAGCCTTTATATTAACACTGATGAGATGGCACTAAAGTCCTAAACCTATCGTGATGTAAAGATCTATTTACATAGCTAAATGAGTGAAGTAATGAGATGATATTACATCATCAACTCCTAAAATCTGACTCCAAACGGACTTATATCCATAACGTTACCTGGCTTGAAATATGTAATTAAATGATGAATATACTAATTTCCCAGTTTAACAGCAAAGAAGCAAGTGTAGTATTAGATGACGTATGGTCTGCTTGAACGTCTCCCCAAAGGAGGCTCCAAACCCAGTGATCACTGAATACATAATGAAAGATTATCATAATTAAATGAATAAGCATTAAAAAGTGGATGGTGATTTATGCGTGAAGCCTAAATGATTACTCAATACCGAAGAGATATTGATTCTTAATCATAGATTTGAACAAAAAATTAATGAAGAAGTAGTTTCTCATAATTCACCCCTGAGAGATAACAAAATGATATCAACATTGATTTAAATAAAGAAAGGAAGAAACAGAGAATGAAATAAAAAGAAATAAAGAAAGATTTTAAAAGATACAATTTAAAACCAACACAGGTGGATAAGACCCAACTCCCTGGAGTAGAAAAAGACAGATTTGATTAAGGAAATAATAGATAGTTACATGGTCTGTCACACTTGAGTCACACAAGGTGGCGTCTAAACGTCAGGGATCATAGATTATATAAGTGAAATTAATAATTATATTTTTAAATGTGTAAGCATTGACATTTTTTTGTATCATCATCCTCATAGACTGCTAGGTATGAAACTGTATGCTTCATCACGCATTTTTAACAGGCTATAGTTAATGGCCAGATAATCATACCGTCTTGCCGATGAATTTGGTAGGTTCGACCTCATCACAAGCGCCTGAATATCTGTTGTGGTGCGGAAGGACCTGAGATAATGGTTCCAATCCCGGCATAGCAGTAGTAGCCACAATGTTGATAACAGCTGACAAGATGGCTGCAGCAGGGGCAATCAACAGCATAGCTGAGAAGGAGATGCCTGCCTGTTCTGAGTCGCCATCCTTTGCTAGGTCCTTAGTGGTGGTGCCCTCCTCCAGTGCCACCCTTTCTCGGATCACAAATGGTGTGAAGATGTGGAGGAAGGACAGGTGGTGAACAGCCAGCCCACCGTGCCGGCCTTATTGAAGTCCTGTAGTTTCAGAGGGAATCGGGCACCTTAGGACTCAATCACCTAGCATCCTAAATTGTGGAAGATGCATAGATCATTCAGAAAATGCTCTGCCATGTGTACAACTTTCCTAACCTTGTCCTGACAGATTTTTGCACCTAAACGGAATCGGTGATGGCACTGTCTGTCGTTTACCTATGAAAGAATTAAGGAAGTCACTTTAACTGACACAAAAAAGGGGATGTAGGCATTTTACTCGGAAGCATGGCCAGACTCAGTCATGAAGGATGTCATCATCATGAACAACGAATGAATCATAAAATGATGATATTGCACATTATCTCCACAAGAGGGAGCTTACAGGTCTCTTCATGGAATGGAGGATTATTTTTACATAACTATACAATATTTACATTATCTTGGGGAATTAACACAGATTGTCAATTTAAATTCATTAATTATGTAATTAGATCATATTTAAGGCACCAGATACCAGGTGTCATGTATTATATGACCATTGCTTTATATAATTAAATAATCAAATAATGAGTTCATGTAACATGATCCACCTCCTAAGATGGCTCCAAACTAGGCTCAAAAACATTTGGGTGATAAATTTAATATTTTTAACTATATAATTGATACTAGATGGTCTATAATAATCGCCTCATATCAGATCACCACGATCCACTGATCATGGATTATGTAAAGTCCTATTTTAATAATCAAATAACAAAATAACCTGAGATTAAATGATTTGTCATACTTCACACAATTGACTCTCTGTTGACTCCCAAATGATTGTGAGAACCTCCCAGGTTCATCAGTTATTTAATCGCAGAGAGAGTAGTAACATGTTTAAATGCTGAACTGTCAGTGTGTATGCAGGGTTTTTAGAAGATATCACATATTTAATGTTAAGCGGCTGCCTCAAAAGAGATGACTGAAATCCAATCATCACAAAGTCTACTCTAACAAATGGACTATCACCTTCCAGAAGGAATCCCTCAATGGCAAACTCACCTTTGATGAATAATTGTGAGTATTATTTGTCTTTGTTCCATAGTGTGACTTCCTAGGAGAGAGAGTATTCATAAACAGAAGACTTTGAACCTGTTTCTCCACAGATTTCATATCTCTGATGATTAGGTAATCTTTAATTTGGTAACCAGTGAAAGCTGTAGGCACACTTCCAGAGGTGTGGCTATGACTTGTTTAGGCAATCAAATGTTGTCATTAAAAGTTTTAGGAGAGAGTTACCTTGGGAGACTGTAATGTCACATGATAACACTTTCTCGAAGCTGCTCTCTGGTCCTTGGCCCATGATACCAGGAGATAGAATGCCCGGGTGCCAGGCAACATTTATGAACCAACATTCTGTCACATTCTAGTGCCCCTCCCACATGCTTAAAGGAGTATACCCACCGATGAACTAACCGACAGCTCACTGAGTTTCTCACAAAAACAAAGCAGGGCCTTTTCTTTTTGAGTTCTACATATTTACCAGTCTCTCAAGCTACAACTTGCCTATAGTGACATAAGCATGAAAACGAAAGCATCATTGTGCCATTCAAGTACAATGATGAGTATTTTAAACTGTTTTCTATGCTTCAGTTTTCTAATTTCTAGAACGGAAACAATACAATTAATCGCCTCTATCTATAATCCTTTTCCTTTTATTGGAAAATAAAATTAACTCCTCCGCATCCTCTTTCCTTTAGAGGAGCTTGATCCCATGGTTTCTCAGAGTTGTTTAGGATTTGTATTAGGCTGATGATTAAGGATTTTGAGCAGTGTCTTCTGTTTCTTTCAGTCATTTTGGATTCCTCAATTGACTGTTCTCTAGTTAAGTCCTGTACCCTGCTTTCTAATATGGTTATTTAGAGTTATTTATTGTTGGTGGTGTGTCATGTTAACAAGCCCGATAGAGTTCATTAGATGAGATTCCCTGATCAGGAGATTATTCAGTGATTCCATTTTTAAAATCGGTGGTCACTGTGTCCTTCATGGGTCAGTTCTGTTGCAACCTCGTCAGAAACTGATGATGCGAAACAGTACAGTTTTTTTTTTTTTTTTTTAAAATCGTGTAATCATTCGATTGTTAAAAATCTACTATTGCAAATCAGTAATCACTGTATAAGGCAGTGTCTCCCATTCTCTGGCCACTGCTTCTGGTACCGATCTCCTGCTGTGTCAATGCCACAGCAGCCAAATGACAGATGACACCGTCATTACTTACGCAATCAAATAAGTTAATAATTGGATAGTCCTCCATATTTCACTTTCAAAAGATGGAACCAAACCCAGTGATTGTCAAGGAAGTAGTACTTAGATAATTAAATAATGCCAGTGATTAACTCCCATGGAGGTTTGGCCCGACCCAGTCAAGAAGAACAACACCTTCATCGATTTTAATAATTAATATATAATGAAAAAAGATTGAAAAAATGACATGGTGGTGCATACTCAAATCCCACATGGAGTAGTCAGACTGATCTCTTACTGGAATAATGATGTTTTTAAAAAATTAAATTGAAAATTAATTAGTGAGCATTTTATATTAACACTGATGGGATGGCACCAAGTGCTCAAACCTATCGCTGATGTAAAGATCTATTTACATAGCTAAATGATGAAGTAATGAGATGATATTACATCATCAACTCCCAAAATCTGACTCCAAACGGGAGTTATGGTCCATAACATTACCTGTATTTTTAATACGTAAATTAAATGATGAATTATTACTTAATTTCCTAGTTTAACAGTTAAAGAAGTAAGTGTAGTATTAGATGATGTGATGGTCTGGTACAACGGTATCCCCAAAGGAGGCTCAAAACTCCAGTGATCACTGAATACATAATGACCGATTTTCATACTTAAATGAATAAGCATTAAACAAGTGGATTGTGATTTATGCGTGAAGCGTAAATGATTGCTCAATACTGAAGAGACATTGAGTTCTTAATCATAGATTTGAACAAAAAAAATGAATGAATAAAGAGATAGTTTCTCATAATTCACCCCTAGAGAGATAACAAAATGATATCAACATTGATTTAAATAAAGAAAGGAAGAAAGAAAGAATGAAATAAAGAAAGGAAGAAAGAATTCACAAGATACAATTTAACACCAACAAGGTGGATACAGACTCCACCCTCCCTAGAGCAGAAAAAGACAGATTTGAACAATGAAATAATCAGATAGTTACATGCCTGTCACACTTTAGTCACACAAGGTGGCGCCAACCTTCAGCGATCATAGATTATATAGTTAAAGAATTTAATAATAACTTCTTTAAATCTGTAAGCCGTTGACATTTTTTTGTATCATCAATTCCTGGGCTGACTTGCCAGGAATGAAACTGTATGCTGTCATCACGCATTTTTAACAGGCCATCAGTTAATCGTCAGATAATCATACTGTCTTGCCTGATGAATTCTGTAGGCCTGACCTCATCACAAGTGCCTGAATGTCTGTTGTGGTGCAGCAGGACCTGAGATAGTGGGCCCAATCCTGGCGTAGCTGTAGTAGCCATAATGTTGATAACAGCTGACAAGATGGCTGCAGCAGTAGCATCAATAGCATAGCTGAGAGAGAGATGTTCTTCCATGTTCTGAGTCGTCATCCTTTTGCCAGGTCTCGGTGATGGTGCCGACCTCCTAGTGCCACTCCTTCTTCTCATGGTAGATCAAAACCGATGTGAAGATGTGGAGGAAGAACAGGTAGTCAACAGCCAGACCACCGTGCTGGCCTTGGTGAAGTCCTTGTACTTCTCAGAGGACAATGTGCAACCTTCAGGACTCAATCACCCAGCATCCCTCATACTCTGGAAGATGCATAGGTCATTCAGAAAATGCTCTGCCCATGTCTACAACTCTCCTAACCTTGTCCCTGACAGATTTTTGCACCATAACCCTAATCTGTGATGGTACTGTCTGTCATTTACATAATTTAAAAAAATAAAATAAGTCACTAAAAGCTAACTGTCACAATAAATAGGGGTTGTAGCATTCTACTGGCAGGGAAGCATGGCCAGACTCCAGTCATGAAGGATGTCATCACCATCAATTGAGTCAATGAATCATACAATGTGAAGATACTGCACATTATCTCCACAAGAGGGCGTTTACAGGTCTCTTCATGGAATGGAGGATTGTTGTTTACATAACTATACAAATATTTACATTATCTTGGGGATTAACACAGATTGTCAATTTAAATTCATTAATTATGTAATTAGATGATCTGTGGCACCAGATTCCAGGTGTCATGGACGATATGATCATTGTATTATATAATAAAATAATCTAATAATGAGTTCATGTAACATCATCCACTTCCCTAAGGTGGCTCCCAACCAGGCTCATGAACGATGCTGTCGTGATAAATTTAAATATTGTAACTACATAATTGATATTAAGATGGTCTATAATAATCGCCTCCCACATTGCATCACCTCAATCCACTGATCATGGATTATCTAATGTCCTATTTTAATAATCAAATAACAACATAATCAGAGGATGAAATGGTCTGCCATACTCCACACAATTGACTCTCTGTTGAGTCCCATATGATTGTGGGAAACACCCAGGTTCATCAGTAATTTAATCGCAGAGCAGAGTAGTAACATGTTTAAATGCTGGACTTGTTATTGTGTATGCAGGGTTTTTAGAAGATATCACATATTTAATGTTGGGCGGCTGCCTCAAAAGAGATGGACTGAAATCCAATCATCACAAAATCTACTCTAATAAATGGATTATCACCTTCTAGAAGGAATCCATCAATGGCAAATTTACCTTTTGATGAATAATTGTGAGTATTATGTGTCTTTTGTTCCATAGTGTGACTTCTTAGGAGAGAGAGTATTCTTAAACTGAAGACTTTGAACTGTTTCTCCACAGAATATGTTCTCTGATGATTAGGTAATCTTGAATTTGGTAACCAGTAAAAGCTGTAGGCACACTTCCAGAGGTGTGGCTATGACTTGTTTAGGCGACTCAAATGTTGTCATTAAAAGTTTTAGGAGACAGTTACCTTGGGAGACTGTAATGTCTCATGATAACACTTTCTCGAAGATGCTCTCTGGTCCTTGGCCCATGATACCAGGATATAGAATGCTGCCAGGCAACATTTAAGAACCAACATTCTGTCACATTCTAGTGCCCCTCCCACATGCTTATAGGAGTATACCCACCGTTAAACTAACCTTACAGCCTCACTGAGTTTCTCACAAAAACAAAGCAGGACACTTTCTTTTGAGTTCTACATATGTACCAGTCTCTCAAGCTACAACTTGCCTATAGAGACATAAGCATGAAAACGAAAGCATCATTGTTCCATTCAAGTACAATGATGAGTATTTTAAACCTGTTTTCTGTGCTTTAGTTTTCTAATTTCTAGAACGGAAACAATACAATTAACGCCTCTACCATAATCCTTTTCCTTTATTGAAAATAAAATTAACTCCCTCTGCATCCTCTTTCCTTTAGAGGAGCTTGATCCCATGGTTTCACAGAGTTGTTTAGATTTGTATTAGGTTGATGATTAAGGATTTTGAGCAGTGTCTTCTGTTTCTTTCAGTCATTTTGGATTCCTCAATTGACTGTTCTCTATTAAGTCCTGTAACCCTGCTTTCTAATATGGTTATATAGAGTTATTTACTGTTGGTGTTGTCATATTAAAAGCCCGACAGAGTTCATTAGATGAGATTCCCTGATCAGGAGATTATTCAGTTATTCCATTTTTAAAATCGGTGGTCACTGTGTCGTTCATGGGTCAGTTCTATTGCAAACTCTCAGAAACTGATGATGCGAAACAGTACAGTTTTTTTTTTTTTTTAAATCGTGTAGTCATTCGATTGTTAAAAATCTATTTTTCCGTAATCAGTAATCACTGTGTAAGGCAGTGTCTCCCATTCTCTGGCCACTGCTTCTGGTACCGATCTCTGGCTGTTTCAATGCCACAGCAGCCAAATGACGGATGACACCGTCATTACTTATGCAATCAAATAAGTTAATAATTGGATAGTCCTCCATATTTCACTTTCAAAAGATGGAACCAAACTCCAGTGATTGTCATGGAAGTACTACTTAGATAATTAAATAATGCCATGTGATTACCTCCCATGGAGGTTTGGCCCGAAGCCAGTCAAGAAGAACAACACCTTCATCGATTTTAATAATATATAATGAAAAATGATTGAAAAATGACATGGTGGTGCATACTCAAATCCCACATGGAGTAGTCAGACTGATCTCTTACAGGAATATTGATGTTTTTAAAAAATTAAATTGAAAATTAATTAGTGAGTATTTTATATTAAGACTGAGGGGATGGCACCAAAGTCCTAAACCTGTCGCTGATGTAAAGATCTATTTACATAGCTAAATGATGAAGTAGTGAGATGATATTACATCATCAACTCCCAAAATCTGACTCCAAACGGGAGTTATGGTCCATAACATTACCTGTGTTTTTAATACATAAATTAAATGATGAATTATTACTTAATTTCCTAGTTTAACAATTAAAGAAGTAAGTGTAGTATTAGATGACGTGATGGTCTGGTACAACGGTCTCCCCAAAGGAGGCTCAAAACTCCAGTGATCACTGAATACATAATGACCGATTTTCATACTTAAATGAATAAGCATTAAACAAGTGGATTGTGATTTATGCGTGAAGCGTAAATGATTGCTCAATACTGAAGAGACATTGAGATCTTAATCATAGATTTGAACAAAAAAATGAATGAATAAAGAGATAGTTTCTCATAATTCACCCCTAGAGAGATAACAAAATGATATCAACATTGATTTAAATAAAGAAAGGAAGAAAGAAAGAATGAAATAAAGAAAGAAAGAAAGAAAGAATTCACAAGATACAATTTAACACCAACAAGGTGGATACAGACTCCACTCTCCCTGGAGAAGAAGAAGACAGATTTGAATAATGATATAATCAGTTAGTTAGATGGTCTGTCACACTTTAGTCACACAAGGTGGCGCCAACCTTCAGCGATCATAGATTATATAGTTAAAGAATTTAATAATTCCATCTTTAAATCTGTAAGCCGTTGACATTTTTTTGTATCATCAATTCCTGGGCTGACTTGCCATGAATGAAACTGTATGCTGTCATCACGCATTTTTAACAGGCCATCAGTTAATCGTCAGATAATCATACTGTCTTGCCTGATGAATTCTGTAGGCCTGACCTCATCACAAGCGCCTGAATGTCTGTTGTGGTGCGGCAGGACGTGAGATAGTGGGCCCAATCCTGGCGTAGCAGTAGTAGCCACAATGTTGATAACAGCTGACAAGATGGCTGCAGCAGGGGCATCAATAGCATAGCTGAGAGAGAGATGTTCTACCGTGTTCTGAGTCGTCATCCTTTTGCCAGGTCTCGGTGATGGTGCCGACCTCCTAGTGCCACCCCTTCTTCTCATGGTCGATCACAACCGATGTGAAGATGTGGAGGAAGAACAGCCAGACCACCGTGCCAGCCTTGGTGAAGTCCTTGTACTTCTCAGAGGGCACTGTGCAACCTACAGTACCCAATCATCCAGCATCCCTTGTACTCTGGAAGATGCATAGATCATTCAGAAAATGCTCTGCCCATGTCTACATCTTTCCTAACCTTGTCCCTGACAGATATTTGCACCTAACCGTAATCGGTGATGGCACTGTCTGTCATTTACATATTTTAAAGAATTAAGTAAGTCACTAATAGTTAACTGACACAATAAATAGGGGATGTAGCATTTTACTCTCCGGGAAGCATGGCCAGACTCCAGTCATGAAGGATGTCATCATCATCAATTGAGTCAATGAATCATAAAATGTGAAGATATTGCACATTATCTCCACAAGAGGGAGCTTTACAGGTCTCTTCATGGAATGGAGGATTGTTGTTTACATAAATATACAAATATTTACATTATCTTGGGGATTAACACAGATTGTCAATTTAAATTCATTAATTAGTAATTAGACGATCTGTGGCACCAGATTCCAGGTGTCATGGTCGATAAGAACATTGTTTTATATAATTAAATAATCAAATAATGAGTTCATGTAACATGATCCACTTCCCTAAGGTGGCTCCAAACCAGGCTCATGAACGATGCTGTCGTGATAAATTTACATATTGTAACTATATAATTGATATTAAGATGGTCTATAATAATTGCCTCCCACATCGTATCACCACAATCCACTGATCATGGATTATCTAATGTCCTATTGTAATAATCAAATAACAACATAATCAGAGGATGAAATGGTCTGCCATACTCCACACAATTGACTCCCTGTTGACTCCCACATGATTGTGGGAAACTCCCAGGTTCATCAGTTATTTAATCGCAGAGCAGAGTTGTAACATGTTTAAATGCTGAAAAGTTATTGTGTATGCAGGGTTTTTAGAAGATATCACATATTTAATGTTAGGCGCTGCCTCAAAACAGTTGGACTGAAATCCAATAATCACAAAGTCCACTCTAACAAATGGATTATCACCTTCCTGAAGGAATCCATCAATGGCAAACTCACCTTTTGATGAATAATTGTGAGTCTTATGTGTCTTTTGTTCCATAGTGTGACTTCCTAGGAGAGAGAGTATCCATAAACAGAAGACTTTGAACTGTTTCTCCACAGACTACGTTCTCTGATGATTAGGTAATCTTGAATTTGGTAACCAGTGAAAGCTGTAGGCACACTTCCAGAGTTGTGGCTATGACTTGTTGAGGCGAATCAAATGTTGTCATTCAAAGTTTTAGGAGAGAGTTACCTTGGGAGACTGCAATGTCCAATGATAACACTTTCTGGAGACTGCTCTCTGGTCCTTGGCCCATGATACCAGGAGACAGAATGCAACAGGGCTGCCAGGCAACATTTATGAACCAACATTCTGTCACATTCTAGTGCCCATCCCACAGGCTTAAAGGAGTATACCCACCGATGAACTAACCTTACAGTCTCACTGAGTTTCTCACAAAAACAAAGCAGGACTCTTTCTTTTGAGTTCTCCAGATTTACCAGTCTTTTCAAGCTACAACATGCATATAGTGACATAAGCATGAAAAACGAGAAACATCATTGTGCCATTCAAGTACAATGATGAGTATTTTCAATCTGTTTTCTATGCCTCAATTTCCTAATTTCTCGAATGGAAACAATACAAGTAATCGCGGCTACCATAATCCCTTTCTCTTTATTGAAAATAAAATAAACTCCTCTTCATTCTCTTACCTTAGCGGAGCTTGATCCCCATGGTTTCTCAGGGTTGTTTAGATTTGCATTAGGCTGATGATTAAGGATTTTGAGCAGTGTCTTATGTTTCTTTCAATCATTTGCATTCCTCAATTGACTGTTCTCTATTAAGTCCTGTACCCTGCTTTCTAATATGGTTATTTAGAGTCATTTAATGTTGGTGGTGTGTCAACTTATCAGCCCGAGAGAGTTCATTAGATGAGATTCCCTGATCAGGAGATTATTCAGTTATTCCATTTTAAAATCGGTGGTCACTGTGTCCTTCATGGGTCAGTTCTGTTGCAACCTTTCAGAAACTGATGATGCGAAAGAGTACAGTTTTTTTTAAATCATGTAAGCATTCGATTGTTAAAAAACTCTACTGTTACATAATCAGTAATCACTGTATGAGGCAGTGTCCCCCATTCTCTGGGCACTGCTTCTGGTGCCGATCTCCTGCTATGTAAATCCCACAGCTGCTTTAAATGACGGATGACACCATCATTACTTATGCAATTAAATAAGTTAATAATTCGATAGTCCTCTATTGTTAACTTTCAGAAGATGGGAACCAACTCCAGTGATTGTCAAGGGAAGTACTAATTAGATAATTAAATAATGCCACGTGATTAGCTCCCATGATGGGAATTGGCCCTACTCAAGTCAAGAAGAACATTTTCGTCGATTTAAATACTTAATATATAATGAAAAATGATTAAAAAATGACATGGTGGTGCATACTTAAATCCCACATGGAGTAGTCAGACTGATCTCTTACTGGAATAATGATGTTTTTAAAAAATTAAATTGAAAATTAATTAGTGGGCCTTTTATATTTACACTGACGAGAAGGCACCAAAGTCTGAAACATATCAATGATGCAAAGATCTATTTTCATAGCTAAATGATGAAGTAATGAGATGATATTACATCATCACCCCCAAAATCTGACTCTAAAAGTGTCTTATGGTCCATAACATTGCATGTATTTTTAATGTGTAAATTAAATGATGAATTATTACTTAATTTCCTAGTTTAACAATTAAAGAAGTAAGTGTAATATTAGATGATGTGATGGTCTGCTACAATGGTTTCCCTAAGGAGCCTAAACCTCCAGTGATCACTGAATACATAATGACAGATTTTCATAATTAAATGAATACACATTAAACAAGTGGATGGTGTTTTATGCATGAAGCCTAAATGATTGCTCAATACTGAAGAGATATTGAGTTCTTAATAATAGATTTGAACAAAAACAATGAATGAATAGACAGATAATTTCTCCTAATTCTTCCCTAGAGATAACAAACTGATATCAACCTTGACGTAAATAAAGAAATGAAGTAAGAAAGAAAAAGAAACAAAGAAAGAATTCACAAGATACAATTTAAGAACTACAGGGTGGGATACAGGAAATTAAGAACTAAATAATGGTCTTTAGGAACATGAAGATCAGGAATTTACAGATCCTATACATGGTAAGTTTGCAACATGAAATGAGTACAATCCAGTGACAATGAACACCACAATTAATAACAAAATGGATATTACAAAGGCACATTAACATTTTATTTTGGAAATACCCAGAATGCTCAATGGAATTAGTGAAAACAAGCTACACAAACCGGTGATAATATGACTTTTATACTTACCACAAAGTAACAACAATCAAAATATGTATATTTTTTGTAAAAGAATAAAAGAGATAGAGAGAAATAGCCCAAGGCAAGGTCAAAATATATCAACTATTAATATAAAGTACAAAAGAAATTTAGCCATGAAAAAGTGTGATCTTGACCAATGTTATCCAAATACCTATGAATCCAAGTGTGAAGAGGATGCAACAAACACAGACTTCAACACTCCAATTAAATCCATCCAGTATGACCCTTCAACACTTTTGACCCTGCAGCTATGGATATCTATTCCAAAGACAGGATGTCCCTACTCTAGAGCTCTCTATGCAAAAGGAGCTGATCTTCTGCTATGGCTCTGCAGACCTTTTTATGCCCCTTCATTTATTCAGGTAAACTAAGCCCCACTGATGCCCATTTTACAAACAACATGGGAGAATAATTTAAAATCTGCTTCCTGCCAAGAAGATTTAAGCCCAAGATGAAAACCCTGACCTAACTCCCTGTCCCAAACCATACACACCTGAGAAATGCTGCAGAGAACAAAAGATGCATTTTGTACACTGGAATTAAACTTCACTCTGTGCAGTATTGTAACTCTTACTAGCAGAGAGTTAAAAAACATTATAATCTTGTATTGCTGAGAGATATCTGCATCACTACTTTTTAGTACTTTCTAAAATATTTATAAGGCAAACCTGAAAGTGGAATGGAATATTCAGAACTTCAAGTAATCAGACCTCCAGTTATCCAGTGTCAGCCCCCACTGCACACCAACAGCATTGCATGCATGTGCACAGGGGGCGATTACATAAGCAACACACCCTCCCATGCCAGGGCTGCAGAGTCTCCTCAAACCAAGAAAACAGGACACGAATGCTCGTATGACAAGCCGTACTGCCCAGTTCACCACATGGACCAAAAGAACCTTAGTCTGTCTCATGGTCCACACAAATTTTGTAGAAATGACATCTGAGCAGACCTGCTTTGAAAACCGTACATTCAGAATGGTGTAACCTTTGTTCTTCCTTATAACTCGATAGAGCAGAAGGAAAGAGAATCATGGAAGGGAAGCCTTCTCAGAGTCCAGCAATGCCTGGGACCACTCAGTTGGACCTAAAATTTTGCAGCCCATACCAGGGAATCAGAACCATGACCCAGATTGTATAGGCCTTTAGCTCTGCACAACCCACCCTGCAGATAGTGGCCCATTCCCAGAAAGATTTGTGTATTAGTATGCATTCTTCTACTATCCTGGAAGTCAGTTTCTCATTATGAAAACACAGTACCTTTCTGTGCAAATATTGTTACATACTCATTGTTCCTGGTCAGTAACCTTTGACCTCATAGCTAGGAAATCCCGCCACCAAATGTAATGCCACCTTCCACATCCACTGTGTTTCAATGTGAAACTCCTGTTTAAGAAAAGCAGGCTGCTTTAATCTTCAGGGAACCATTGAGTAATCATAGTAGGGCTTGTAGGCAGAAAATTGTAAGTGGATATGATGTAGTTATGATCTAAAGTAAGTAAAAATATTTTGAATAGCTGAAAATAGCTTCATGGCCATGTGTTCCAGAGACTAGGGGTTTCACTTAGAGGTACATCAGTTTTCCTCAAACCATTTCTCTTAGATTGTACAACCAAACCCACAAAACATAACAGTCCTGTTACATAGGAGTCCACAAGAGTACACCCAGACCGGTTTTTGCTGAATACTGTATTATCACAATTTGTATACATGATAAGGTCTCTCCTTTATCCAGAATCTTGATAGCCCTCATCTGTGGACTCCAAGATACAGCACATAATTATGGATGTATGGATGTATACAATCCACAATTATGGATTCTCTAGGAATGATTACATAATTCCATATTGCTTACCTCAACTACTGTTGAAGGAGGAAATCTCAGCCTCCATCCTGCCTCTATCTTTCTGCACTGTGACTCCAGCTGTGTCAATCCTATCTCGAAATCCATACTGCTGGGATTAAAGGCCTATATCCCAAGTCCTGGGGACCACCTTAGTGTGAGCTGTTTGCCTTTTAGACAGACTTTGTATGTGTCTAACTAGTAACATGTGTGTGTCTACTGATTTAGTATGTGTGGATAACTAGTGACTTAGGTGTGTAGCTGACTAAATACATAGAAATACGTAGGGTGAATGGCTAACTACTAGCTCTGTGTGTCTGGCTGACTAATTTCTTGGTGGGTTTGTGGCTAGCTAGTGAATTAGATGTGTGGCTGACTAGTGACTTAGTATGGGTGGGTAAGTAGTGATATATTGTGTGTGGCTAACTAGAGACATAGTGACTGTGGCTAACTAGTAACCTAGCTGTTGTGTGGCTGACTAGTGACTTAGTCAATGTGGTTAGGTACTGCTTAGGCAACGCTAGCCACAGAACAATCCTGCCTCTCATCTCAACAGCTACACAAACTGTACCCCTACATACGCTGGTCTGTGTTCAGAGCACATGACAGATTAAAACATGCTGGGAAATTACAAAAATCACTCCCCTACCAGGCTCATGCACTTTTTTCATTGTGGGTGACTCCAGCACTTGGTTGCTTACCCTAAATCCTCCTGCATTGTAACGAGTATGGTTTTGCGCCACTGCCTGGTCTTGTCCCGCTGCCATGCCAGCCCCAAATAACACACAGAGACTCTGTATTTGGATACAAAAGCTATTGGCCAGGTGCTAGTTTCTTATCTGCTAGCTAGGTCTTAATTATTAACCCATTTCTATGTATTTCCACGTGGTCTTACCGGGGAGGGAGGTAGGCTTCTCGGGTCTCTTCCATGCGACTCCTTCTCCCTACTTCCTATTTCCATCCTTGTCTCCTAGTCCCTCCTTATCTTCCTTTCCTATTGGCCTACTATGCTTTATTTACATAACCAGTAGGGAGAAACATATACGGATGACATCTCCCATCACTGCAGTGTAAAACAATTTTCCTTATTCTGGTCTGAAGGCAGAAGCAATGCTCCACATGCAAATGCTTTTCCTGTGACTGCACTGGATAGTTGGCTACTTGACTCTAAATGGAAAATTTAAATCTCTTAGGTGTTACACTAATTTAAGAATTTTGAAGGTATAGTACAGAAGACCGGGCGCCATTTGCTTTGGATAGCATCAGACTTCCAAACCAATTCCACTCACATCAACATAAGAGATTGTCTCACAAACATTCTTCTAACATGATGAAATTGCATCTGTTCTAGCATTAATCTGAGCTTCCCCAGGGGAGAAGTCACTTCACCCACAAAGGAGATCCATAAACACAATTATTTCTAACATAACATGTATCTATCTCTGGAAAATAATCTATTTAGTTCACGTTGTTATCCTATTTTTTCTTCTAGGGGTTCAAGGTGGCTGGATTGATGTTGGAGACTTTTATCCATTTAAACTTGAGTTTTGTACATGGCGCACACAAGGTCTATCTCAGTGTCTACACACCCTCATCCAATTGTGCCAGCACCATTTGTTGATGATGCTGGTCTATTGTCTCTGGTGATTTCATTATTTATATACTTATATCAATGGTGATATCATTTTGTTATCCCTCTAGGGGTGAAGTATGAGATATTATCTCATTATTCATTCTTTTTTTATGTTCAAATTTGTAATTAAATACTCAATGAACTCTCTTCAGTCATGAGCAATATCATAGAGTCCTTGTAAAACACCATCCACTTGCTTGAATTTTTATTCATATATTTATGAAAATCTGTTATTATTTTATTCAATGATCGCTCATTTTGAGGCTTACGTTAGGGAGTCAAATACATGCCAGACCATCACATCATCTAACACTACACATACTTATTTAACTGCATTACTAGGAAATTTAATAAAATTCATCATTTCATTAATGTTTTTAAGAAATAATGGTGATGTTATGACCATAGGTCCCGCACAGAGTCAGATGTTGGGAGTTGATGTGATGTAACATCATCTCATTTACTTGATTATTAGCTATTAAAACAGATCATTACATCAGCCATAGTTTTACAAGTTTCATGCCAGCAATGTAGAGTTAATATTAAGCACCAACTAATTAATTATCAATTTAAGTTTTTATTTTTTTACTTATTTTTACTATAACAAAAGTCCAATTAAATGAAAAAAACATTTATACACAATATTTGGGAATTTTGAGCATGGTTTCTTTCCAAACTATTTCCTGCTGGTAAGGGGGCGCTGACTTGGGGGATTCGAAGAAGATTCAGATATCCTAGCTGTAGTCTGTAGGGCTGTTTTGTCCAGCTGTTTGGAATGTAGGATGAGCTTGTACTCTGTTTCAGGCGTTCTGGTGTGATCAAACCACATTAGTCTGAAAGGAATCCACACATCTTTTCATTTTCTGTGGAAACAAAAATAGAAATACTTTTCCCCATTATCTTGTTCTTCAACTTAAATTTTAGAGTCAAAGCGTTTTTAATTACAACATTATTTTACATGTCGATCCCAGTTCCCCTCTCCCTCCCTCCCTCCCTCCCCTCAGCCCTCCCTCCATCCTTCCCTCCCTTTTGCTCTCTCTACCCTCTCCCATACACTCTAAACACCCTCCCCTCCCAGCCCCCCACCACAATACCATATGTAGGGGAATGCCATCCAGTTAAAGTCATGTAGATCTGACAGGTCCTGGTGGTAGGGACTAGGGCCTCTCTCCTGTCTCTAGAATAAGGCAGCCATCCCTCCATGGGGGGATATGTTTGCAAAGAATCCTTTTGTGCACCAGGGATACATCCTGGCTCCACTGTCTGAGGTCTCTTGGATTGCTCCTGATCTTCTGGCTGAGACCCGTATTCGAGGGGCCTGAGTTAGTGCCTGCCTTCCCCAGCTATCAGTCTAGTGGCCCTTAGCTCCTCCTTTGTTCAGGTAAGCTGTCTCTATGTACTTCTACCCATGGTCTTGTCCTCTCCATCTGCTTCTGGGGTTCTAGTTCGACTCAGTGTTTAGGTGTGTGTTTTGCTCCTGTTCCAACAGGCATTAGTTGAGGACTCCATGGAGAAGTTAGTTGTTGATCTCACTCTCCCGGGAAGGGCAATCTATATAGCCTTTTCCACGGAAGCTGAGGATTGTTAGTTGGGAGCAGTCTTTAGTTCCCTCTGACCTTTCTTTGTGTTCAACTTTTATTTTCAAAAACCAATATTGGCTCCCTCTTTTATGTTCTCTCTCTCTGTCTCTGTCTCTCTCTCTCTCTTTCCTATTTTTCCATTCCTAACCAGGCTCAATCCTCCTGGTCGCACATGCCTTCCTCTCCTCCCTCTCATTTTTCTCCTACTTCTCTCTCCATTAACTGTCCTCCCCACTTTACCTGAGGTCTGGGGGACTTGTCCCTTCCAGTTCTGTGAGGGGCTTTATATGAAATTCTTAGAATACAACTTGTATCCTAGTTCCTCTGGTGACGTAAATTATAGGCTGGTGATCATTTTATCTAGTTCTAAAATCCATATATGAGTGAGTACATACTGTGTTTCTTTTTTTTGACTGGGTTACCTCAATCAGGATGGTTTCTTCAAGTACCATCCACTTGCCTGCGAATTTAAAGATACCATTATTTTTCTGCAGGTAGTATTCCATTGTGTAGATGTGCCACATCTTCATTAACGATTCTTCAATTGAGGGGCATCTAAGTTGCTTCCAGGTTCTTGCTATTACAAATGGTGCTGCTGTGAACATAGTTGAACAGCTGTCTTTGTTTTACGGATGTGAATCTCTTTGGGTATATGCCTAAGAGGGGGATTGCCGGGTCCTGTGGTAAACTAATTCCCATTTTCCTGAGGGAACCGCCATACTGATCTCCAAAATGGCTGTATGAGTTTGCACTCCACCAGCAGTGGAGGAGTGTTCCCCTTTCTTCATATCCTCTCCAACATAAGTCATCATTGGTGTTTCTAATTTTAGCCATTCTGGTAGGGGTAAGATGGTGTCTTCAAAGTTTTTTGATTTGCATTTCCCCTGATAGCTATGGATGTGGAGCATTTTCTTGAAAGTATCTTTCCCTTTTTTGAGATTTCCTCTTTCACAGAATTCTTTCTTCAGTTTTGTAGCCCCATTTTTTAATAGGGTTATTTGGTGTTTTGTTAACTAGTTCTTGAGGTTCTTTGTATATTTTGAATCAGTCCTTTGTTTGATATAGGATTAGTGAAAAATCCTTTTTTCCAGTCTATGGGCTGCTGTTTGGTCTGTCCTTTGTCCTTTCCCTTACAGAAGCTTCTAAGTTTGAAGAAATCCATTTATTAATTGTTTCTTTCAGTGTCTGTGCCCCTGAGTTATGTTCTAAGAAGCAGTCTCCTATACCAATTTGTTCATGGGTACCTTCCACTTTCGACTAAGAGGTTCAATGTGGCTGGATTGATGTTGAGGTCTTTGATCCATTTGGACTTGAGTTTTGTGCATGAGCACAGACATGGGTCTATCTACAGTTCGCACACCCTCATCCAATTGTGCCAGCACCACAAGTAGAAGATGTTGTCTTTGCTCCATTGTATATTTTAGCTGTTTAATCGGAAATGAGGTGTTCATAGGTGTGTGGGTTAATATCAGGATTTTAAATTTGATTCCATTGGTCTACTTGTCTATTTTTATGCCACTACTTGGGTTTTCTGTACTATAGCTTGGGCTATAGCTTAAAGTCAGGAATAGTGATGCCTCCTAATGTTCTTTTTTATTGTATAGGGTTTTTTCACTAATCCTAATTCTTTTGTTGTTCATAGTTGATTATTATCGCCCAAGGTCGGTGAAGAATTGGTGGTGGGATTTTAATGGGGGATTGCTTTTGAATCTGTAGATTGTTTCTTTTGGCAAGATTGCCATTTTTATTATGTTTATCCAACCTATCCAAGAGCATGGGAGATCTTTCCATTTTCTGGTATCTTCTTTACTTTCTTTCTTTAGAGCCACAAACTTCTTATTATATAGATCTTTTACTTGTTTGGTAAGCGTTACACCAAGATATTTTATGTTGCTTGTAATATTGTAAAGGGTGATGTTTCTGATTTCTTTCTGCCTCTTGTCATTGAAAATAGGCTACTGATTTTTTTGAGTTTATCTTGTATCCTGCTAGTTTGCTGAAGGTGTTTATCAGCTGTAGGAGTTCCCTACAGAGTTTATCAAGTCGCTTATGTAAACTACCATACCATCTGCAAATAGAGACAGTTTCACTTCTTCTTTTCCAATTTGGATGTCCTTGATCTCCTTTTTGTTGTTCCTATAGCATTAGCTAGAACTTTAGTAAATATATTAAATAGATATGGGGGGAGAGGACAGCCTTGTCTTGTTCCTGATTTTAGAGAATTTGGCTTAAGCTTCTTTCTAATATCTCATTGATGTTGGCAGTTGGTTTGTTGTATATTGCTCTTATTATGTTTAGGTATGTTCCTGTTATCCCTGACGGCTCTAATACCCTATATGCAGCTGTGTTGGAATTCCATCGAAGGCTTTTTCTGCATCTAGGGAGATAATCATATGGTTTTTCTCTTTCAGTTTGTTCATATGATGGATCACGTTGGATAGGATTTTCGTATGTTAAACCATCCCTGCAATCCAGGTATGAAGCCTACTGATCATGGTGATGATTTAAAGATACATTTTTGAATTTGGTTTGCCATTATTTTATTGAGTATTTTTGCATCGATGTTCATCAGGGTTATTGGTCTGTAGTTTTCTTTATTAGTTGTGTTCTTTGTGAGGTTTGAGTACCAAAGTTATTAGGGTTCTGCAAAAGAGCTGAAAATAAACCTTCTGTTTCTATCTTGTGGAACAGTTTGAGGAGTAGTGGTATTAGTTCTTCCTTGAATGTCTGGTAGAATTCTGCACTGAATCCATCGGGCTCCTTGGACTTTTTTCTTTTGGAAGGCTTTCTGGAGACTGCTTCTATTTCATTTCGGGTTATAGGTCTATTTAAGTTGTTTGTCTGTTCTTGATTTAATTTTGCAGTGATAGTTATCCAGAAACTTGTCCATTTCCTTTGAATTTTCAATTTTTGAATACAGATTTTCTATATGACCTGAAAATTGTCTGATTTCCTCTGTGTTCGTTGTTATGTTCCCCATTTCGTTTCTGATTTTGTTAATTTGCATGTTCTATTTTGCTTTTTCGCGACTTGGACAGGTTATTCATCTGTTGATTTTCTCAAGAAACCAACCTTTTGTTGCATTGATTTTTTGCATTGTTTTCCTGGTTTTTATTTTGTTTGACTGTTTCCCCAAGTTGATTATTTCCTGGCATCTGCTCCTGCGGTGAATTCGCTTTCCTCTGTTCTAAGGTTTTCAGTTGGGCTGTTAATTCATTTATGTGATCATCCTCTGTTTTCTTCATATGGCACTAGTGCAATGAACTGGGTCGTAGCACTGCTTTCAAGGTGTCCTATAGTTCAGGCATGTTATATCCTCTATTCTATGAATATTTTGAAAGTCTTTACTTTCTTTCTTTATTTCTTCTTGACCAGGAGTGGTACAATTACACATTGTTAAGTTCTATGAGTTTGCAGGTTTTCTGCTATTTGTGTTTGTTGTTGAATTCCAATTTTAAAGCACAGGGTCCTGATAAGATACAGGGGACTATTCCTATTTCTGTACTTGTTGAGGTTTGTTATAACTCTAGTATGTGGTCGATTATGAGAAGGTTCCATGTGGGAGCAGACAAGGAGGCATATTCTTTTGTCTTTGGATGAATGTTCTATAGATGTCTGTTAGCCCTAGTTGAGACATACCAGGGAATTCTTTTTTCTTTGTTGAGTTTCTGATTTGTGGTCCTGGGTTCCAGTGTTGAGAGTGGTAAAGACAGCTTTCCCACTATATGTGTGAGGTTTTATATGAGCTTTGAGTTTTGGTAGTGTTCCTTACGAATGTGGGTGACTTTGCATTAGGGGCATAGATGTTCAGAATTGAGACTTTGTGTTGATGGATTTCTCCTGAGATGAATATGAAATGACCGCTCTTCATCTCTTTGGACTAGTTTTGGTTTGAAGTCTAACTTGTAAGATATTAGGATAGCTACGCCTGTTGCTTACATTTCCATTTGATTAAAAAATCTTTCCCAACCCTTTACCCTGAGAGATAAATGCCTATCTTTGGGAGCTAAGATGTGTTTCTTGTATGCAGCAGAAGGATGACTCTGTCTCGTATCCATTCTGTTAGCCTTTGTGTCTTTTTTATAGGTGAGTTAAGACCATTAATGTTGAGGGTGAGTAAGGTCCATTGATTGTTGATGTTTGTTTGTTTAGGTTTGTTGTTGGCAGTGGTATTGTGAAGATATTTGTTCTGTTTCACCCTTAGGTTTCTGGTGTAGTTGGATTGTCTGTTGCCTACATTTCTCAGGGGCGTTGTTACCTTCCTTCTTGAATTTTCCTCCAATATTTTCTATAGGGCTGGATTTGTAGATACATATTGGGAAAATCTGGTTTGTCATTGAATATCTTGTTCTCTCCATCTATATTGACTGAGAGTTTTGCTGGTTATAGTAGCCTAGGCTGGCATTCGTGTTCTCTGGTTCACTTTGGGAACACTATCCAGGACCTCTGGCCTTGATGGTTTCTATGAGCAGTTAGGTAATTTCTAGGTCTGCCTTTATATGTTACCTGTCATTTTTTCTCACCAGTTCTTAATTGTCTTTCTTTATTCTGTATGTTAGAAAGCTTTGATTATTATATGCTCTAGGGTTCTTTTAGGTCAAGCCCATTTTGGTTCGGTATTCTTATGGAGCATGTCTCCTGCATTCAACCAGCACAACTTTTTGTGTACGTTATAGCAAGAAATGGTAGGCAATCAGTTGCTGGATTTACCATGCAACTGGAAATTATCCAGAAGGTGGTAGCTTTAGTAATTTCTATGAATTTCTAAAAGATTGGGATTGTGGTTGTCAGTCCTAAATGCCCTGTTGATTTTGTTCACTAAGTTCTTGAGTTACAATGTATTCTTCTTGTGGATTATTTTTCTGATTAGGCCTCCTTCAACATTTTTATACTTCCTTTAATAACCAAATCCATTGGTTCACATTAGCAAGGGACTTGCTCTTGGATGCGGCACAGTTCTGCAATCAATCTTGATAAATTTTTTTTCCACACAGAAAGACAGGACTTTGAACATGCTATCTGAAATTTTCTCCTACCATATCCTGTCACCTGGATGTCTAATTAGCCAATCAGAGACTCAGGAAGATCTGTTTAACTGAAGGGCAGACTTTTCTTGTGGTTTTATTCTGCTTTACTTCCCTTGTGAGGAATTCTAATGCTGTTTCTGTGTGCACTTTTCTTTGGGCCTGCTGTGGGTTGAGTGCTTGAAAGCTCACAACCTCCCATGGTACAGTAGGACCCACTGTCCCAGAAGGAAGGAGTGGCTTGAAAAAATGTGTGTGATTCCAATGTTCCTAGATTGGAGAATTGGGGCAGCTTGATGCTGAGCCCCGGGGAGCTGTTCCTTCCCCAACTGGGTGGGAACCAGCTGCCAGAAACTGGTTGAGCTTGCTTCTGGCCAGTGATGTGCATCCCATATCTGCTTGTCCTTTTCTTCCTTGCAATTCCATTGGGGAGTATAAACAGACTCGATCACATCACACTGTGGAATTTGCCTGTTCATAGTGTAATGGCAGAGCATCTTGATCCAGACTGTGAATAGAATATGTCTGATTTGACATTCCTTGAATTGCTGATAACTCTTGTGCTGGATTGTCAGCATGGAAGACATATGTGCCCAATTCAGAGAGAGCTCCATCTCTAGTATGTTCCAGAAGTTCTGAAACTGTTAATATTTAACATTTAGGTTCAGGATTTATCTGGAGCAATTATATTGAGCTTTGTAAATTGTGATTTCATATGGACAGCAGTAATCCACTACCAAAATGTTTGTAGAGAATATAATAGATAACATAAAACATACCATATCTTAGGAGAGACATTAAGTCACATAAAGTATAATTTAGATAATTTAGGGCTGCTTAATGAATAGCCCAGAATTATTTGACCTATATGCTAACCACACTCTGTTAGAAATTGATATGTTAAGATGTAAATGTTTTTTTCATCAGGATTAATAGCATTTGAGCTGCATCTATAATGAAAGAGAAAATCCTGATTTTACAACCAGTGAAATGCCAACTGAACATCAAAGAACAGTCCTCTAAAGTGGCTGTTCAAGGTTCATAAACAGGTTGAACCAAACAATAAATCCTGTCGAAGTTGGCAGTTTTAATTTTATTCAGAACAGTATATCCCAAGTTTTCTGAAAAACGATGGGAGGAAAGGCCAGGTTTGTTGATTGGATGTCACTGGACCCTGTCTGTAGCATAACAAGACATTGCTCTCATTATCTTCTTCTTGACTAAACAACCTTAATTCTTGGATTGCTAGTCTGTAGCATCGCAGAGTTCTAAAATTACCAGTCTATGCCACATAAGGCTGTGTGCAAGGCCTCTGGACTAACAAAGAAAAATCATAAAGGATTTTCATGTGGAGCATGGCTTCTTGTTTCAGAACCTAAGAAGAAAAACAGTGCACTGTATACACTTCAGGGAAAACACACTAGGCAATGGTGAGATTACAACTTGTAGCTTAAGGCAGTGAGATTCATGGTCTCCATTAAAAGAAGGGTACGATGGTGTAGGTTGAGTGGTTTTCTTTTAAGTTATTTTCCCCACATGTATTCATTCCTTCCATGTGAATGACAACACAGAATTGGTGTGTGTACAATGTAGGAGGGAAGCTTTCAGTACTCGGTGTTCAGCTTCCACCAGGTGTTCTTCCTGTACTGATGTTTAGAGTCAGAAACACAGGTGTTTATGATTCACACAACAAAATTATAGTTAGAGGTAGTAGTGACAGCTATTTTATAGTTGTTAGGTTGCTAGAACAGGAAGAACTAACCGTGTTACAGTGATTAATAGCATTAGGAAACTTGGGAACCAGTCGTTTAGATTAATGAGTCCTAGGGCTCAGGCTTGCCTCACACTATTTAATTGGAGGAGTTGTTTGTAATTTTATACAGCTGCTTAATCATGGGAAAAGATATTATACTGTGTCCAGGCAGGATATTTGATATTGTGGCGAAAAGAAAATTTCGCCACATGAACCTACATTTCCAATCCCTCCAGCATTTATGGTGGACTTACCCATGAAGATGGAACTGTGTATGAATGGTGTTCACTTACCAACAGTAAGGCAGGGTAGTAATAGAACAAAAAGGGAAGGGTAAGGAGGAGTTCAGATTCCTGCTTGGGGGTAAAGGACATTAGCACTGAGAAATGAGGTAATCATTATTTTTTTTAATGCCAGAGCTTTTTACAGTTGAGTATATATCATATTTGTGTAAATGTACCCCATTTCTTTTAAAATCAATTCTCCAGTTAAGGGAATTCTTGGCTCTTCCAGTTTATGGTTATAATGGATAAAACCTTGGTGTTCATTGTGGTAGAAGTGGTAACCTTGGGTTTATGACTAAGGGTGGTACAGCTGGATATTAATATAAATAGACTCTTTGGGCTTTCTGAAGAATGATGATACTTATTTCCTTAAAGGCTGTATTAAATTGCACTTTTAAAAGGAGTGGGAGGCTTGTTGTCCTTGCTTACCTTCCTTACCAGCATGAGCTGTCACTTACATGTTTAATATTTACCATTCTCAAAGTTGCAGATGGAATCAAAAAAGTGTTTTCATTTGGAATTTCTGATAGCTAATTGTGTCAAACATTCCTTTAACTGTTTTAGTTGATTTGTTTATATATTCGTTCTTTTAAGTCTTTGGCTTACATAATATATGTCATTTTTTATTTGGATTATTTAGATTTTTAAATATAGGCAGGTGTTTTGTTCTAACTGCAGTTTCCAATAAAGACACTGAGGCTTATATCAATTATACATGGCTCTAGCTTATTACAACTAGCTCTTCGAATTTAATTTAACCCATTTCTATTAGTTTATGTGATGCCCAGGTTCTATGACATTAGCCTCAATATCTTTTCTATAATTTTTTTGTCTGGTCCATGACTTCACTGACTCCACCCTTTTTCCTGAATTATCCCAAGTTTGGTCCCGCCACCAATCTCTTCATGCCCTGCAATAGTATTTGAGCTCTGTTTAACGAGAGAATTATAGTAAACAAATTCATATATTATACAGAAAACATTTCACATACAACGTTTTAATTCTTTAGTTCTTTATATACTTCTAATTTCACCTCTACTGGATGTGGAGTTGTTGGTGTACTTTCCCCATTTCTTAAGCTGACCTTTTGCCTGATAGAGTGTCCTTGGTCTACACTATCTTTGCAGTTTCATGGTGTCCCATTTATTAATTGTTTTTCTATTCAGAAAGTTGTCCCCTGTGCCAATGTATTCAAGGCTTTTCTCAATTTTGGTCTTGTTTCTGCTTCAGTGTGTCTGATTTTTATGTTGGGGACTTTCTGGAAGACTTCGACTTGGAGTGTTGTGCAGGGATCTATATGAATCTATTTCAATCCTTCATGCAAAATTCAGTTTCACTGGTACAATTTTGTTGAAGCTGCTGTGTTTTTTTTTTCCCCATTTTGTATTTCTCTTACTTATCAGAAATCAAGTGTGCACCTGTGTTTTGATTGATGCTAGAGCCTTAATTCCATTCCATTGTTGAACATGTTCGTTTCCTGGCAGTGCCATGGTATTCCTTAACTGTTGTTTACCTATATTTTTTGTTATTCATATGAAGTTACAAACTCTACTTTATAAGTCTTTGATGAAGTGTGGGGCAATTGTTGGGTAGGGGGGGACATTGTAAATTGTTGGTATGGGATGTCCCTTTTTGACTGGCTTAATGCTATTGATCATGAGTATTGGAAATCTTTCCATCTGCTCATATCTTCTTCAAACTCTTCCTATACACATAAATCTTTTTATCATACATTGTCTCACCTATTGTTAAGAATTTCTCTTTTGTGTGTGTCTTTTGTCTTATTTTTTATTTATTTTATATAACTTCAAGTCCATTTTGGGAACACAACCCATTTATAGGCAATGTTTGTGAATTTGGGCGTTGTTCTTTCCAAACTACTTCCTGCTGGTAAGGGGCGCTGTCATGGGGATCTGAAGAAGATCCAGAAATCCTGGCTGTGGACTGTAAGGTTGCTTTATCCAGCTGTTTTTAAAGTAGGATCACCTATATTTTTTTAGGGTGGTCTTGCTTGATCAAACCAGACACTGGAAGGAATCCACATCTTTTCATTTTCTTGTGGAAATAAAATAGAAATCCTTTTCCCCAGTAATTGTTCTTTCAACATAAATTTTGGAGTCAAAGCATTTTTTTTTTGGTAATTTAACTTATTATTTCTCATGCTGATCCCAGTTCCCTCTCCCTCCCTCTCCCTCCCTCCATTCCTCGCTCCCTACTTTTTCCTTTTACACCTCTGCCCTACATGCTTCCCCAACCACCCCTCCTCCCATCCCCTCACCCCAATTCCATATATAGGGAATGCCATCCAGTTGGGGTCATGTAGATCTGACAGGTCATTTGAAGGCTAGGGACCAGGGCTTCTCTCTCTTGTCTCCAGGGGTTAAGGCAGTTATCTGTCCATGGGGATGTGTTCCTTTGTGCACCAGGGATACATCCTGGCTCCATTGTCTGAGGTCACTTAGACTGCTCTGTCCTTCTGGTTGGAGACTCCATGTTCAGGGGGCCTGTGTCAGTCCCATACTGGCTTCCCAGTTATCAGTCTGGGTGCCCATTAGGATCCAGAAAGAGGAGTTTTTAAAGCAAATCTGGGAGGTATTGGGGAAGGGCAACTGTTCCCGAATCTGGGGCTCTGGTAATCATCCCAGGTTATATGCTCTAGACTATAAACGTCTGCTTATCTCAGTTCCTGTAGTCTGGTTCATCTCAGTTCCTGGGGTGAGTGGAAACAGACTGCTGAAAGCAATTTTCTGTTTTACCAAGATAAGGCTCAAATAGAGTTTTAAGGTGTAAGTAATTCTACAAGACTATGTGACCTAAGGCTGGCTGTGACTGAAAGGGCAGCTCCCAACATCTCCCTTATTTTTATTATTTCCTTTTCTGGAGGGTCTGTCTTAAGCTATGTGGTGGGCTCTACACTGCTACCCTGGGGATGTGCTTGTCACTACAGGACGAATGGGTAGAACCTCTGACTTAGGCTGTTACATAGGGGTGTATGCACCTTCAGGGACTCAAGGACATGGTCAAAAATCAGGCAAGAACTCAGGCAAGAGAGTGGCATCCTGAGAGAGACCCTTTGCTACTCCCTTCATTGAGGGACCTACAGCCAAATAGGAAGGCCTGCATCTGATTTGTGACACCATGATATTTCTGTCACTGGACATCTCCATATTTGAGGCAACCAGGTCCTCTGTTGTTCAGAGTCCTGTGAATAGTCCTTGTCTAGTGGATCAGCAGGCATTGTCACCATCCTGAAAAGGGGGCCTCATGAGTTCTATTCCCTTTACTCAAAAGCTGATGTTAGTGTAAAATAGGTTTTTCAACCACATACAATTTGAGTTTTGATCAATCAAGTTAATTTCTGAATGCACTAGGCCTAAATATCAGCAATAATCCTACAAATTGTCCTATGGTAAAGGAAGCAAGGGGAAGCCAAGGGAGGTGGAACACCAATTTTTATACCAGGACTCCTGGTTTGTCCCCACTGTCCTTTTTACATTCCTCAAGACTTTTCTATACTATATCTAAGCCAGCCTCCCATCAAGTCACTCTTACCAGCATAAAAGAAACATTCCTCTTTGAGTGCTGCACAAATTCCTCCTTGTTGTAAATACAATAGGTTTAAGCCTTGTGCTCTACTGAGAATGACCCTGAAAGAGAGCCAGAAGGGAGGTAGTTAGTGCTTCCAAGGTCTCTGGGCTGGTTTTCCTCTTGTCTCCACACATCTCACCAAATAGTCTGGCAGTCACTGGGCCTCATCTTCTTCCTGCCAGAAAACACAAATTTGCTAAGCCCCTCAACCCCATATTAGGACAGGGTTGTCTCTTTCCATAATCTCGTGTATGGATCTTTCCATTTGACTTGAGTAAATGTCTCTTGAGTCCATCATACAAACTGGCTCCAAGCCAGCAGACTGCTCAGGTCCATATTCTGCAATTTAAAATGAAGAGTGCATACGTAGAATCATGTGAGACTGGGACATGAATCCCTTCCTAATAAGTTGCATTTTTAAGGAGCTATAGGCTGCTCCACAATTCTTTGCTCTTGAGTATTATAAGAAATGCTTGTTATATGATTTATTTTATTGGGCACAAAACATTGAAATGTTTATTAGTATATCCAGGACCATTGTCTGTCTTTATAATTTTGGAACTCCCCATGTAAGCAAAACA